>NC_053024.1:143728319-143743702 GCF_003073215.2 Triticum urartu | reverse complement strand
TATTTTTATTCCTTGCTTTTTGCTCCTGTTTAGTAATAAATAATTTATCTAGCCTCTGTTTTGGTTGTGTTTTTTGTGTTTAATTAGTGTTTGTGCCAAGTAGAACCGTTGGGAAGGCTTGGGGAAAGTCTTGATATCTTGCTGTAAAAAACAGAAACTTTAGCGCTCACAAGAACTGCTACCATTTTTATTTTGAAGGTGATATTTAGTTAATTCTTTTTGCATATGATTAATAGATAAATTTCTCACGTCCATAAATTTATTTTAGAATTTTTTGGGTTCCATATCTTGCGATAGATACAGATTACTACAGACTGTTCTGTTTTTGACAGATTCTGTTTTTCGTGTGTTGTTTGCTTATTTTGATGAATCTATGGCTAGTAAAATAGTTTATAAACCATAGAGAAGTTGGACTACAGTAGGTTTAACACCAATATAAATAAAGAATGAGTTCATTACAGTACCTTGAAGTGGTATTTTTTTTTCGCTAACGGAGCTCACGAGATTTTCTACTTTAAGTTTTGTGTTGTGAAGTTTTCAAGTTTTGGGTAAAGATTTGATGGATTATGGAACAAGGAGTGGAAAGAGCCTAAGCTTGGGGATGCCCATGGCACCCCCAAGATAATCTAAGGACACCTAAAATCCAAAGCTTGGGGATGCCCCGGAAGGCATCCCCTCTTTTCGTCTACTTCTATCGGTAACTTTACTTGGAGCTATATTTTTATTCACCACATGATATGTGTTTTGCTTGGAGCGTCTTGTATGGTTTGAGTCTTTGCTTTTAGTTTAACACAATAATCCTTGCTGTACACACCTTTTGAGAGAGCCATACATGATTTAGAATTTGTTAGAATACTCTATGTGCTTCGCTTATATCATTTGAGTTATATAGTTTTGCTCTAGTACTTCACTTATATATTTTAGAGCACGGTGGTGGATTTGTTTTATAGAAACTATTGATTTCTCATGCTTCACTTAGATTATTTTGAGAGTATTAAATAGCATTGTAATTTTCTTAAATAATCCTAATATGCTAGGTGTTCAAGATTAGTAAAAAAATCTTATGAGTGTTTTGAATACTAAGAGAAGTTTGATGCTTGATGATTATTTTGAGATATGGAGGTAATAATATCAAAGTCGTGCTAGTTAAGTAGTTGTGAATTTGATAAATGCTTGTGTTGAAGTTTTCAAGTCCCGTAGCATGCATGTATGGTAAACGTTATGTAACAAATTTGAAACATGAGGTGTTATTTGATTATCTTCCTTATGAGTGGCGGTCGGAGACGAGCGATGGTTTTTTCCTACCAATCTATCCCCCTAGGAGCATGCACGTAGTGCTTGGTTTTTGATGACTTGTAGATTTTTGCAATAATTATGTGAGTTCTTTATGACTAATGTTGGGTCCATGGATTATACACACTCTCACCCTTCCAGCATTGCTAGCCTCTTCGGTACCGTGCATTGCCCTTTCTCACATTGAGAGTTGGTGCAAACTTCGCCGGTGCATCCAAACCCCGTGATATGATACGCTCTTTCACACATAAACCTCCTTATATCTTCCTCAAAACAGCCACCATACCTACCTATTATGGCATTTCCATAGCCATTCCGAGATATATTGCCATGCAACTTTCCACCATTCCGTTTATCATGACACATTCATCATTGTCATATTGCTTAGCATGATCATGTAGTTG
Organism: Triticum urartu; assembly: GCF_003073215.2. NCBI lineage: Eukaryota > Viridiplantae > Streptophyta > Magnoliopsida > Poales > Poaceae > Triticum > Triticum urartu. The sequence continues at coordinate 143,742,005 of NC_053024.1, read as the reverse complement.
ACATAGTATTTCTGGCAAAGCCACCGTTCATAATTCTTTCATACATATCACTCTTGGTTCATTGCATATCCCGGTACACCACCGGAGGCATTCATATAGAGTCTTATCTTGTTCTAAGTATCGAGTTGTAATTCTTGAGTTGTAAGAAGTGTGATGACCATCATTCATAGAGCATTGTCCTAAAAAAAGGAAAGGACAAATAAAATTAAAATATATATATAATAAAGAAGGGACAATGCTACTATCCTTTTTCCACACTTGTGCTTCAAAATAGCACCATAATCTTCATGATAGAGAGTCTTTTGTTTTTTCACTTTCATATACTAGTGGGAAATTTTCATTATAGAACTTGGCTTGTATATTCCAACAATGGGCCTCCTCAAGTGCCCTAGGTCTTCGTGAGAAAGCAAGTTGGATGCACACCCACTTATTTTATTTTGTTAAGCTTTCATACATTTATAGCTCTAGTGCATCCGTTGCATGGCAATCCCTACTCCTTGCATTAACATCAATCGTATGGGCATCTCCATAGCCCATTGATTAGCCTCGTTGATGTGAGACTTTCTCCTTTTTTGTCTTCTCCACATAACCCCCATTCATTATTCTATTCCACCCATAGTGCTATATCCATGGCTCACGCTCATGTATTGCGTGAAAGTTTATAGGTTTGAGATTACTAAAGTATGAAACAATTGCTTGGCTTGTCATCGGGTTGTGCATGATGAGAGCATTCTTGTGTGACGAAAATGGAGAATGACTAAACTATATGATTTTGTAGGGATGAACTTTCTTTGGCCGTGTTATTTTGAGAAGACATAATTGCTTAGTTAGTATGCTTGAAGTATTATCATCAATTAAGAAGAATTACATTGAAATTATGCCTAGTAGAACTCCGCATCAAATTCTATTTTTATCATTTACCTACTCGAGGACGAGCAGGAATTAAGCTTGGGGATGCTTGATACGTCTCCAACGTATCTATAATTTTTGATTGCTCCATGCTATATTATCTACTGTTTTGGACATTATTGGGCTTTGTTATTCACTTTTATATTATTTTTGGGACTAAGCTATTAACCAGAGGCCCAACCCAGAATTGTTGTTTTTTGTCTATTTTAGGGTTTCGAAGAAAAGTAATATCAAACGGAGTCCAAACGGAATGAAACCTTCGGGACGTGATTTTCTCACCGAACATGATCCAGGAGACTTGGACCCTACGTCAAGAAATAAAAGAGGAGGCCACGAGGTAGGGGCGCGCCTACCCCCCTCCCCAGGCGCGCCCTCCACCCTCGTGGGCCCCCTGTTGCTCCACCGACGTACTCCTTCCTCCTATATATACCTACGTACCCCCAAACGATCAGATACGGAGCCAAAAACCTAATTCCACCGTCGCAACTTTCTGTATCCACGAGATCCCATCTTGGGGCCTGTTCCAGAGCTCCGCGGAGGGAGTATCCATCACGGAGGGCTTCTACATCATCACCATAGCCCCTCCGATGAAGTGTGAGTAGTTCACCTCAGACCTACGGGTCCATAGTTATTAGCTAGATGGCTTCTTCTCTCTTTTTGGATCTCAATACAATGTTCTCCCCCTCTCTTGTGGAGATATATTCGATGTAATCTTCTTTTTGCGGTGCGTTTGTTGAGACTGATGAATTGTGGGTTTATGATCAAGTCTATCTATGAACAATATTTGAATCTTCTCTGAATTCTTTTATGTATGATTGGTTATCTTTGCAAGTCTCTTCCAATTATCAGTTTGGTTTGGCCTACTAGATTGATCTTTCTTGCAATGGGAGAAGTGCTTAGCTTTGGGTTCAATCTTGCGGTGTCCTTTCCCAGTGATAGTAGAGGCAGCAAGGCACGTATTGTATTGTTGCCATCGAGGATAACAAGATGGGGTTTTCATCATATTGCATGAGTTTATCCCTCTACATCATGTCATCTTGCTTAAGGCGTTACTCTGGTTTCAGGAACTTAATACTCTAGATGCATGCTGGATAGCGGTCGATGAGTGGAGTAATAGTAATAGATGTAGGCAGGAGTCGGTCTACTTGTCTCGGACATGATGCCTATATACATGATCATACCTAGGTATTCTCATAACTATGCTCAATTCTGTCAATTGCTCAACAGTAATTCGTTCACCCTCCGTAAAATACTTATGCTCTTGAGAGAAGCCACTAGTGAAACCTATGGCCCCCGGGTCTATCTTCATCATATTAATCTTCCAATACTTAGTTATTTTCTTTGCTTTTTTACTTTGCTTTTATTGTACTTTGCATCTTTATCATAAAAATACCAAAAATATTATCTTATCATATCTATCAGATCTCACTCTCATAAGTGGCCGTGTAGGGATTGACAACCCCTTATCGTGTTGGTTGCGAGGATTTATTTGTTTTGTGCAGGTACGAGGGACTCGCGCATAGCCTCCTACTGGATTCATACCTTGGTTCTCAAAAACTGAGGGAAATACTTACGCTACTTTATTGCATCATCCCTTCCTCTTAGGGGAAAACCAACACAGTGCTCAAGAGGTAGCACCACTCTACTCCCTCTGTTGGCCTGCCCGCACGCAATCAACTACCTCCTTATTATGTGAAAAAATGATTCCTCCCACTGACATCTGGGGCGCACCGGTTGGGAGGCTGACCTGTGGGCCTACTAAGTTGACGCGCACGCAGGGCTTGTCAACTTAGTCAACAAATGATTCTAGCAGCAGTAACCATTGGATTTGAATCGAACGATCCTGCTGCTTCTTCAATCGCTGCTCTTCTTGCACCAGCCTCCCAAACTAGCGCCGGCGAGACCGCCTGCTCCTGCCTCCAGTGGCCGGCTGTGCTGCCGTTGAGGCCTCATCGCCCCCTACTACTCCCACTGCTAGCTAGGCCCTGCGGCGACGGCAGCCTCACACCGCAACCGAACCAGTGAACCCTCGTACTCCTCTCCGCATGGGCATCCACTGCCACGTCTTCCCCGGCTCCGCGTCGTCCCCTTCCTAGGCCTCGCCGTCGTCCACAGCCTTGGTGCTCTTGGCGCCGCGTGGTCAATGTGGTCAACGACCGACTTCCACCGGAAGAGTACTATACGTGGAGAGGTTGACAGCTGGGTCCATGGCCACAGCCCAGTTTTTTTGTGATTTTCCAAGTAAGTCGCTTTGTCACGCCTGTTGGGCTGCAAATCTTTCAAGACGAGGAGAGCTTTCATTCGGCTGGCCGAGAAAATGGCCTATGAGTAATGAGAAATGGGATGTACATTTTTAAAACACATCAAACCGGCAATTAGTTTCAAATTTCTTTTTTTTTCATTTTGAGATTTTAAATTGCATTGATTTTTATGCATGGACAATTTGTTGGATTTTATATTGATATATATTTATTTTTAGAATCATATTGAACGTGACTCGAAATTTCGGGATTAAAACAGTTCGGACCGCATCGAAATATGCAAAATTTCGTATAATTTTTTAACCATGGCCACAATATGGGCTGTAATGCTAACAAAAAGAATATGGGCTCCAAAAAAACCTTAAGAATTAGCAAATGGGCTGTAAATTATTAGAAATAATGGCAGATGGGTTGTATGCTGTTTTCCACAGATTTGAGGCTTTCCTAAAAAAGGTTAATGCACAAGCAGTGACTGTTGGATGTCCATCCAACGGCCGTCGTGCTTCTTCAATCTCTGCTCTTCCTGCTCCAGCCGCTCAAACAAGCGCCGGCGGGACTGCCTGCTCTCTCCTCCCCGCGGCCGGTTGTGCTGCCGCGCAGGCCTCACCGCCCCACCGTACTTCCCATCACTGGGCCTAGCCATCCTCTACTCACCCACACCTGTTGTTATTCTCGGAGACGGCAGACGAACCCAGTAACCCTCGTAGAGTCGTACTCCCCTTCTGCGTGGGAAACAACTGACGAGTCTTCCTTGGCTCCGTGTCGTTCCCTTCCTAGGCCTCGCGTCGTTCCACCGCGCGTGCTTCTCGGCGCGGCCTGGTCAACAGTGTCAACGACCGACATGCATCTTAAGTGGACTGTACGTGGAGAGGCTGACAGCTGGGTCACGGCCGCATGCAGGAAATGCCTCCTTATTACGCGCAAAATAATGATTCCTCCACCCTGACATCTGGACACCGAAAGGGCCTCTGTATTTCACGAAAAAACATTACCGCCATTGACAGCTCGGACCCACCAGTTATATCTTCGCACGCAAGGAAGTGCCTCCTTATTACGCATAAAAAATGAATACACCCCCCGCTAGCTGGGACCCAGTATAGTGGGAGGCTGACTTGTGGGCCTACTAAGTTGACGGGGATGGAGGGCTTCGTCAACTTAGTCAATATGCATGGTTTTAGCTCCAGTGACTGTACGATGTCCATCCAACGGCCGTAGTGCTTCTTCAACCTATGGTCCTCTTGCTCCAGCCGTCCAAAGCAGCGCCGATCGTGCCGCATGCTCCTGCCTCCCGTGGCCGGTTGTGCTGCCACGGAGGCCTCATCGCCCCCTACTATTCCCACCACTGGCCAGGCCCTGCGGCGACAGCAGCCTCACACCGTAGCCGAACCAGTGAACCCTCGTACTCCTCTCCGCGCGGGCTTCCACTGTCGTGTCTTCCCCGGCTCCGCGTCGTCCCCTTCCTAGGCCTCGCCATCGTCCACCGCCCTGGTGCTCTCGGTGCGGCGTGGTCAACGTGGTCAAGGAACGACTTCCATCGGAAGAGTACTGTACGTGGAGAGGCTGACAGCTGGGTCCACGGCCGCAGCAAGGAAGTGCCTCCTTATTACGCGCAGAATAAATATTCCTCCACCTGATAGTGGGGACCCACCGTACGGGCCACTGATAACCCACAAGTATAGGGGATCGCAACAGTTTTCGAGGGTAGAGTATTCAACCCAAATTTATTGATTCGATACAAGGGGAGCCAAAGAATATTCTCAAGTATTAGCTGCTGAGTTGTCAATTCAACCACACCTGGATAACTTAATATCTATAGCAAAGTATTTAGTAGCAAAGTAATATGATAGTAGTGGTAATGATAGCAAAAGTAACGGTAGCAAAAGTAATATTTTTGGTGATTTATAGTGATGATAACAATAGCAACGGAAAAGCAAATAAGCGAAGAACAATATATGGAAAGCTCGTAGGCATTGGATCGGTGATGGAGAATTATGCTGGATGCGGTCATCATGTAACAGTCATAACATAGGGTGACACAGAACTAGCTCCAGTTCATCAATGTAATGTAGGCATGTATTCCGAATATAGTCATACGTGCTTATGGAAAAGAACTTGCATGACATCTTTTGTCCTACCCTCCCGTGGCAGCGGGGTCCTATTGGAAACTAAGGGATATTAAGGCCTCCTTTTAATAGAGTACCGGACCAAAGCATTACACATAGTGAATACATGGACTCCTCAAACTACGGTCATCACCGGTAAGTATCCCGATTCTTGTCACTTCGGGGTTAACGGATCATAACACATAATAGGTGACTATAGACTTGCAAGATAGGATCAAGAACTCTCATATATTGACGAAAACATAATAGGTTCAGATCTGAAATCATGGCACTAGGGCCCTAGTGACAAGCATTAAGCATAGCAAAGTCATAGCAACATCAATCTCAGAACATAGTGGATACTAGGGATCAAACCCTAACAAAACTAACTCGATTACATGATAAATCTCATCCAACCCATCACCGTCCAGCAAGCCTATGATGGAATTACTCATGCACAGCAGTGAGCATCATGAAATTGGTGATGGAGGATGGTTGATGATGACGATGGCGACGGATTACCCTCTCCGGAGCCCCGAACGGACTCCAGATCAGCCCTCCCGGGAGAGTTTAGGGCTTGGCGGCGGCTCCGTATTGATACGTCCATTTTGCATCATGCTTTTATATCAATATTTATTGCATTATGGAATGTTATTTCACTTTATGTCACAATACTTATGGCTATTCTCTTTTATTTTACAAGGTTTACATAAGGAGGGAGAATGCCGCCAGCTGGAATTCTGGGCTGGAAAAGGAGAAAATATTAGAGACCTATTCTGCGCAACTCCAAAAGTCCTGAAACTCCACAGAACATCTTAAAACAAATAAAGAAAAATCCTCGCCAAAGATGAAGGCCAGGGGGCCCACACCCTGCTCATGAGGGTGGGGGCGCCCCTCGCCCTAGGGCACGCCCCCTACCTCGTGGGCCCCCTGGTGGCTCTCCTACGTCCATCTTCTCCTATATGAAGTCTTTCGATGAGAAAAAAATCAGAAGGAACTTTTCGGGACGAAACTCCGCCGCCACGAGGCGGAACCTTGGCGGATCCAATCTAGAGCTCTGGCAGAGCTGTTCTGCCGGGGATACTTCCCTCCGGAGGGGGAAATCATCACCATTGTCATCACCAACGCTCCTCTCATCGGGAGAGGGCAATCTCCATCAACATCTTTACTAGCACCATCTCATCTCCAAACTGTAGTTCATCTCTTGTATCCAATTCTTGTCTCAAAGTCCGGGATTGGTGCTAGTAGGTTGCTAGTAGTGTTGATTACTCCTTGTAGTTAATGCTAGTTGGTTTATTTGGTGGAAGATCATATGTTCAGATCCTATATGCATATTATTACCCCTCTGATTATGAACATGAATATGCTTTGTGAGTCATGCTATTACCCCTCTGATCATATTAGTACGTTTGTTTCTGAGGACAAGGGAGAAGTCTTGCTATTAGTAGTCATGTGAATTTGGTATTCGTTTGATATTTTGATAAGATGTATGTTGTCTAGCCTCTAGTGGTGTTATGTGAACGTCGACTACATAACACTTCACCATTATTTGGGCCTAGAGGAAGGCATTGGGAAGTAATAAGTAGATGATGGGTTGCTAGAGTGACAGAAGCTTAAACCCTAGTTTATGTGTTGCTTCGTAAGGGGCTGATTTGGATCCACATGTTTCATGCTATGGTTAGGTTTACCTTAATACTTTTGTTGTAGTTGCGGATGCTTGCAATAGATGTTAATCATAAGTGGGATGCTTGTTCAAGTAAGAACAGCACCCAAGCACCGGTCCACCCACATATCAAATTATCAAAGTATCGAACGCGAATCATATGAATGTGATGAAAACTAGCTTGATGATATTCCCATGTGTCCTCGGGAGCGCTTTTCCTATTATAAGAGTTTGTTTCGGCTTGTCCTTTGCTACAAAAGGATTGGGCCACCTTGCTACACTTTATTTACTTTTGTTACTTGTTGCTCGTTACAATTCATCTTGTCACAAAACTATCTGTTACCACTTATTTCAGTACTTGCAGAGAATACCTTGCTGAAAACCGCTTATCATTTCCTTCTGCTCCTCGTTGGGTTCGACACTCTTACTTATCGAAAGGACTACGATAGATCCCCTATACTTGTGGGTCATCAAGACTCTTTTCTGGCGCCGTTGCCGGGGAGTGTAGCGCCTTTGGTAGGTGGAATTTGGTAAGGAAAAATTTATATAGTGTGCTGAAATTTACTGTCACTTGTTACTATGGAAAGTAATTCTCTGAGGGGCTTGTTTGGGGTATCTTCACCCCGTCCAGTAGAGCAAAGAGTTGGTCCTCAACCTACTGAACCTATTGAAAATGAAACTCCTTTTGAATTTCCTTCGGGTATGATGGAAAAACTGCTAGCTAACCCTTTTACAGGAGATGGAACAAAGCATCCTGATGAGCACTTAATATATGTGGATGAAGTTTGTGGATTATTTAAGCTTGCAGGTATACCCGATGATGTTGCTAAGAAGAAGGTCTTCCCTTTATCTTTGAAGGGAGACGCATTGATATGGTATAGGCTATGTGATGATATGAGATCATGGGACTATAAAAGATTGAAGTTGGAATTTCATCAAAAGTATTACCCTATGCATCTTGTTCATCGTGATCGCAATTATATATATAATTTTCTGGCCTCGCGAAGGAGAAAGCATCGCTCAAGCTTGGGGGAGGTGCCGGGGTACTGATCCACGGGCACCTATGGGACTGCGGACCGGGTCCCTTTCGGTTCGGCGGGGGCGGAGGTCGTGCAAAGAGCAAATCGAGGCGATGCACGCGAGCGATTTACCCAGGTTCGGGCCGCACGGATGCGTAAAACCCTACTCCTGCTTTGTGGTTTGTATTGATTTCTTGCTCGGGAGCGCGGAGTGCTACAGTACACACCAGCAGCTAGCGAGACCGAGCGTGAGTGTTCGAACCCCCCTCTACGTTGCACACGGGCCTCCTTTTATATGCTCAAGGGGTTACCGACAGGTGGCAACGGAGGTAAAGGGCAAAAATGGAAAGGTGCTGTGGTAGGCACAGCTACCTGCTACAGTGTATCATACCTAACCCTGACGGCAGGGGACAAGGGCCTTAAATGCCCGTCTGTGTCGCCTAAACAGTGCGAAAAGGGACCGCCAGGGACGCCACCGTTCGCCACGATGGCGATCTTGTCAGCGCCGCTTGCCACCGCACGCCCCTGGCTGCACAGCCTTCCGCCACGTACGCCTGGAAGGGCCCCAGAGCGACACGTTGGTGGATGTGCTGGAGCGCGGGCACGGAGAGGTGGCTTGCCGCGGCAAGCGCCTTGCCGCGGTCGTTGTCTTGTCGCGTCCGGGAGCTTGTCGCTCACCGGGCCTTGCCGGGACGCGTGGTGCGCCGCGGCAAGTTCCTTGAAATGCCTTGGGTGGCCTTCCCGGCAAGCTCCTCTTGCCGGGGTCTTGGGATGCTTTTGTTAGCCTTCCCGGCAAGCTCCTCTTGCCGGGGTCTTGTCTTCTTGGCTTGGACACTTTGTTCTTGAATGGCTCCAAAGGAACCACGGAGGACCTTGGCGGTCACCCGGCAAGCCTTGCCGCGGGATGCTGCGACTGCCCGTGCACAAGTTCGGGATACTAGGGTACCCCTACTCTAGTACACCGACAGGAGGCTTAAATCAATGTTATATTCATGCCCCAATCATGAGCTCTCAAGAGAAATGATTATTCAAAATTTATATGCTCGGCTTTCTGATAACAATCGCACCATGCTCGATACTTCTTGTGCTGGCTCTTTTATGATGAAGACTATTGAATTCAGATGGAATTTATTGGATAGAATTAAACGCAACTCTGAAGATTGGGACCTCGACGAAGGTAAGGAGTCAGGTATGACACCTAAGTTTGATTGTGTTAAATCTTTTATGGACACCGATATTTTCCATAAGTTTAGCACTAAATATGGACTTGACTCTGAGATAGTAGCTTCTTTCTGTGAATCTTTTCTACTTATGTTGATCTCCCTAAGGAGAAGTGGTTTAAATATCATCCTCCCATAGAAGTAAAAGTAGCTGCACCTATTAAAGTTGAAGAAAAGACTGTCACTTATAATGATCCTATTGTTCCTACTTCTTATGTTGAGAAACCACCTTTCCCTGTTAGAATAAAGGATCATGCTAAAGCTTCAACTGTTGTTCGTAAAAGCAATATTAGAACTTATACACCTCCTGAGCAAGTTAAAGTAGAACCTAATATTGCTATTGTTAAAGATCTCTTGTCTGATAATATTGATGGGCATGTTATTCAGTTCGAAGGTGAAACTGCTAGAATTGCTAAACCTTGTGCTAAAGATAAACATAGACCTGTGGTAGGCGTGCCTGTTATTTCTGTTAAAATAGGAGATCATTGTTATCATGGCTTATGTGATATGGGTGCGAGTGCTAGTGTTATACCGCATACTTTATACGAAGAAATTAAGAATGAAATTGCACCTGCTGAGTTAGAAGGTATTGATGTCACAATTAAACTTGCCAATAGAGATACTATTTCACCAATTGGAATTGTTAGAGATGTTGAAGTCTTGTGTGGGAAAACTAAATATCCTGCTGATTTTCTTGTTCTTGGTTCCCCACAAGATAGCTTTTGTCCCATTATATTTGGTAGACCCTTCTTAAATACTGTCAATGCTACCATAGATTGCACAAAGAATGTTGTTACTGTTGGCTTGGATGATATGGTTCATGAGTTTAATTTCTCTAAATTTAGTAAACAACATCGTGAGGAAGAATTACCTAGTAAGGATGAAATTATTGGTCTTGCTTCTATTGTCGTACCTCCTAGTGATCCTTTAGAACATTATCTGCTAGACCATGAAAATGATATGTTCATGAATGAAAGAAGGGAAATAGATGAAGTATTCTTTAAACAGGAACCTATTCTGCAACATATTGCCTGTTGAAATTTTAGGGGATCCTCCTCCACCCAAGGGTGATCCCGTGTTTGAGCTTAAACCTTTGCCTGATAATCTTAAATATGCTTATCTTGATGAAAAGAAGATATATCCTGTTATTATTAGTGCTAACCTTTCAGAGCATGAAGAAGAAAGATTATTGAAAACTCTGAAGAAGCACCGTGCTGCTATTGGATATACTCTTGATGATCTTAAGGGCATTAGTCCCACTCTATGTCAACATAAAATAAATTTGGAAGCAGATGCCAAACCAGTTCGTGATCTCAACGACGTCTGAATCCTAAAATGAAAGAAGTGGTAAGAAAAGAAATACTAAAGCTTCTGGAGGCAGGTATAATCTATCATGTTGCTGATAGTGAGTGGGTAAGTCCTGTCCATTGTGTCCCTAAGAAGGGAGGTATTACTGTTGTTCCTAATGATAAAGATGAATTGATTCCACAAAGAATTATCACAGGTTATAGGATGGTAATTGATTTCTGCAAATTAAATAAAGCTACTAAGAAAGATCGTTACCCCTTACCTTTTATTGATCAAATGCTAGAAAGATTATGCAAACATACACACTATTGCTTTCTAGATGGTTATTCTGGTTTCTCTCAAATACCTGTGTCAGCTAGAGATCAATCAAAGACTACTTTTACATGCCCTTTTGGTACTTTTGCTTATAGACGTATGCCTTTTGGTTTATGTAATGCACCTGCTACCTTTCAAAGATGCATGATGGCTATATTCTCTGACTTTTGTGAAAAGATTTGTGAGGTTTTCATGGACGACTTTTCCGTCTATGGTTCCTCTTTTGATGATTGCTTGAGCAATCTTGATCGAGTTTTGCAGAGATGTGAAGAAACTAATCTTGTCTTGAATTGGGAAAAGTGCCACTTTATGGTTAATGAAGGTATTGTCTTGGGGCATAAAGTTTCTGAAAGAGGTATTGAAGTTGATAAAGCCAAGGTTGATGCTATTGAAAAGATGCCATGTCCCAAGGACATCAAAGGTATAAGAAGTTTCCTTGGTCACGTCGGATTTTATAGGAGGTTCATTAAGGACTTCTCAAAAATTTCTCGGCCTCTGACTAATTTATTGCAAAAAGATATACCATTTGTCTTTGATGATGATTGTGTAGAAGCATTTGAAATACTTAAGAAAGCATTAGTCTCTGCACCTGTTGTTCAGCCACCTGATTGGAATTTACCCTTTGAAATTATGTGTGATGCTAGTGATTATGCTGTAGGTGTGTTCTAGGGCAAAGAGTTGATAAGAAATTAAATGTTATTCATTATGCTAGTAAGACTCTAGACAATGCTCAAAGAAATTATGCTACTACTGAAAAAGAGCTTTTAGCAGTTGTATTTGCTTGTGATAAGTTCAGATCTTATATTGTTGATTCTAAAGTAACTATTCACACTGATCATGCTGCTATTAAATAACCTTATGGAAAAGAAAGATGCTAAACCTAGACTTATTAGATGGGTTCTCTTGCTACAAGAATTTGATTTGCATATTGTTGATAGAAAGGGAGCTGAGAACCCCGTTGCAGACAACTTGTCTAGGTTAGAAAATATTCTTGATGACCCACTACCTATTAATGATAGCTTTCCTGATGAACAATTAAATGTTATAAGTACTTCTCGTAGTACTCCATGGTATGCTGATTATGCTAATTATATTGTTGCTAAGTTTATACCACCTAGCTTCACATACCAGCAAAAGAAAAAGTTTCTATGATTTAAAGACATTACTTTTGGGATGACCCACATCTTTATAAAGAAGGAGTAGATGGTGTTATTAGACGTTGTGTACCTGAGCATGAACAGGAACAGATCCTACGCAAGTGTCATTCCGAGTCTTATGGAGGACACCACGCTGGAGATAGAACTACACATAAGGTATTGCAATCTGGTTTTTATTGGCCTACTCTCTTCAAGGATGCCCGTAAGTTTGTCTTGTCTTGTGATGAATGTCAAAGAATTGGTAATATTAGTAGACGTCAAGAAATGCCTATGAATTATCACTTGTTATTGAACCGTTTGATGTTTGGGGCTTTGATTATATGGGACCTTTTCCTGCCTCTAATGGATACACACATATTTTAGTTGCTGTTGATTACGTTACTAAGTGGGTAGAAGCTATTCCAACTAGTAGTGCTGATCATAACACTTCTATTAAAATGCTTAAGGAAGTTATTTTTCCGAGGTTTGGAGTCCCTAGATATTTAATGACTGATGGTGGTTCACACTTTATTCATGGTGCTTTCGTAAAATGCTTGCTAAATATGATGTTAATCATAGAATTGCATCTCCTTATCACCCACAGTCTAGTGGTCAAGTAGAGTTGAGCAATAGAGAGCTCAAATTAATTTTGCAAAAGACTGTTAATAGGTCTAGAAAGAATTGGTCCAAGAAACTTGATGATGCATTATGGGCTTATAGAACTGCATATAAAAATCCTATGGGTATGTCTCCGTATAAAATGGTTTATGGAAAAGCATGTCACTTACCTCTCGAATAGAACATAAGGCATATTGGGCCATTAAAGAGCTCAATTATGATTTCAAACTTGCCGGTGAGAAGAGACTATTTGACATTAGCTCACTTGATGAGTGGAGAACCCAGGCCTATGAGAATGCCAAACTGTTTAAAGAAAAAGTTAAAAGATGGCATGACAAAAGGATACAAAAGCGTGAGTTTAATGTAGGTGATTATGTATTGCTTACAACTCTCGTTTAAGATTTTTTGCAGGAAAACTTCTCTCTAAATGGGAAGGTCCTTGTTATCGAGAGGTCTATCGTTCCGGTGCCATAAAAATCAACAACTTCGAAGGCACAAATCCGAAGGTGGTAAACGGTCAAAGAATCAAACATTATATCTCAGGTAATCCCATAAATGTTGAAACCAATATTATTGAAACCGTAACCCCGGAGGAATACATAAGGGACACTTTCCAGACGTTTCAGACTCCGAAAAGGAATAGGTATGTGGTACGGTAAGTAAACCGACTCCAAAACAATTTTTAAGGCAATATTTCTCCGTTTTGGAATATTTAGAAAAATAGAAAAATAAGTAGCAGTCCGGGAAGGACACGAGGGCCCCACGAGGGTGGTGGGCGCGCCCCCTACCTCGTGAGCACCTCGTGTGCCTTCCGGACTCCGTTTTCTTGCACGTACGTATTTTGGTCGGTAAAAATTCATTATATATTCTCCCGAAGGTTTTGACTCCCGTATCACGCAAATCTCTGTTCTTGTTTCGAGCTGTTTTTCTGACAGATCTAGATTATCATGACGTCCCCAAGTGCTTCCAAGGACAAGTTCTTCGAGAAGGTCATCAACCCTTACCTCGCGGAGGTGCTGCGACACCCTCAAACCATTGAGATGCGTGATGGGTTGCAGATCCGCGATGTGAGGGACCAAAGGGAACCAGGAAGCGTGGAGACGAGGCTCGAAGCAATGGAGCAACAAGTTTTCGT
>NC_053024.1:143711232-143727319 GCF_003073215.2 Triticum urartu | reverse complement strand
ATCGCCATCTCTTGGTTGTTATGTTGACAATGAAAGTATACCGCTCAAAATATTATTCATCTCTATTTCAAAACCGAGCTCTGGCACCTCTACAAATCCCTGCTTCCCTCTGCGAAGGGCCTATCTATTTACTTTTATGTTGAGTCATCACCCTCTTATTAAAAAGCACCAGTTGGAGAGCACCGATGTCATTTGCATTCATTACTGTTAGTTTACATTGAGTATGACTTGACTGGATCTCTTTTACCATGAATTACAATGTCTAGTCAGTCCTTGATCTTTAAAGGTGCTCTGCATTTATGTTTTGCGGTCTCAGAAAGGGCTAGCGAGATACCATCTTGTTATATCATATTATGATTGTTTTGAGAAAGTGTTGTCATCCGAGATTTATTATTATTGCTCGCTAGTTGATTATGCCATTGATATGAGTAAACATGAGACCTAAGCGTTATTGTGAATATTGGTTTATAATCTTTGCTGAAAACTTGAATGCTGGCTTTACATATTTACAACAACAAGAGCAAACAGAGTTTGTAAAAGTTTTTCTTTTATCACTTTCAGTTTGTAAACTGAATTGCTTGAGGACAAGCAAATATTTAAGCTTATGGGTAGGAAAGGGTAGTGAGGTGGAGCTGCAGCAAGCACTAAGCATATATGGTGGCTAACATACGCAAATAAGAGCGAGAAGAGAAGCAACGCAACAGTCGAGAAACTAGAAGTGATCCTGAAACTACTTACGTTCAAGCATAACACAAGAACCGTGTTCACTTCCCGGACTCCGCCGGAAAGAGACCATCACGGCTACACACACGGTTGATGCATTTTAATTAAGTCAAGTGTCAAGTTTTCTACAACCGGACATTAACAAATTCCCATCTGCCTCATAACCATGCGCACGGCTTTCGAAAGTTCAAACCCTGCAGGGGTGTCCCAACTTAGCCCATCACAAGCTCTCATGGTCAACAAAGGATATTCCTTCTCCTGGGAAGACCGGATCAGTCTCGGAATCCCGGTTACAAGACATTTCGACAATGGTAAAACAAGACCAGCAAAGCCACCCGATGTGCCGACAATCCCATCACTGATATGTCCATTTTGCATCACGCTTTTATATCGATATATTGCATTATGGATGTTATTTCACATTATGTCACAATACTTATGGCTATTCTCTCTTATTTTACAAGGGTTTACATAAGGAGGGAGAATGCTGACAGCTTGGAATTCTCGGCTGGAAAAAGGAGCAATATTAGAGACCTATTCTGCACAACTCAAAGGTCCTGAAACTCCACGGAATACCCTTATAATAAATAATGAAAAATTCTCGCCAAGATGAAGACCAGGGGCCACACCCTATCCACAAGGGTGGGGGGCGTGCCCCCCTACCTCGTGGGCCCCCTGGTGGCTCTCCGATGACCATCTTCTGCTATATGAAGTCTTTCATCGAGAAAAAAACCAGAAGCAACCTTTCGGGACGAAACTCCGCCGCCACGAGGCGGAACCTTGGCGGAACCAATCTAGGGCTCCGGCAGAGCTGTTCTGCCGGGGAAACTTCCCTCCCGGAGGGGGAAATCATCGCCATCGTCATCACCAACGCTCCTCTCATCGGGAGAGGGAAATCTCCATCAACATCTTCATCAGCACCATCTCATCTCAAAACCCTAGTTCATCTCTTGTATCCAATTCTTGTCTCCAAGTCCGGGATTGGTGCTAGTAGGTTGCTAGTAGTGTTAATTACTCCTTGTAGTTGATGCTAGTTGGTTTAATTGGTGGAAGATCATATGTTCAGATCCTTTATGCATATTATTACCCCTCTGATTATGAACATGAATATGCTTTGTGAGTAGTTACGTTTGTTCCTGAGGACAAGGGAGAAGTCTTGCTATTAGTAGTCATGTGAATTTGGTATTCGTTCGATATTTTGATGAGATGTATGTTGTCTAGCCTCTAGTGGTGTTATGTGAACGTCGACTACATAACACTTCACCATTATTTGGGCCTAGAGGAAGGCATTGGGAAGTAATAAGTAGATGATGGGTTGCTAGAGTGACAGAAGCTTAAACCCTAGTTTATGCGTTGCTTCGTAAGGGGCTGATTTGGATCCATATGTTTCATGCTATGGTTAGGTTTACCTTAATACTTTTGTTGTAGTTGCGGATGCTTGCAATAGAGGTTAATCATAAGTGGGATGCTTGTTCAAGTAAGAACAACACCCAAGCACCGGTCCACCCACATGTCAAATTATCAAAGTACCGAACGCGAATCATATGAACGTGATGAAAACTAGCTTGACGATATTCCCATGTGTCCTCGGGAGCGCTTTTCCTTATATAAGAGTTTGTCCAGGCTTGTCCTTTGCTACAAAAAGGATTGGGCACCTTTGCACTTTATTTACTTTTGTTACTTGTTGCTCGTTACAAATTATCTTATCACAAAACTATCTGTTACCACTTATTTCAGTACTTGCAGAGAATACCTTGCTGAAAACCGCTTATCATTTCCTTCTGCTCCTCGTTGGGTTCGACACTCTTACTTATCGAAAGGACTACGATAGATCCCCTATACTTGTGGGTCATCAAGACTCTTTTCTGGTGCCGTTGCCGGGGAGTGAAGCGCCCTTTGGTAGGTGGAATTTGGTAAGGAAAAATTTATATAGTGTGCTGAAATTTACTGTCACTTGTTACTATGGAAAGTAATCCTCTGAGGGGCTTGTTCGGGTATCTTCACCCCGACCAGTAGAGCAAAGAGTTGCTCCTCAACCTACTGAACCTATTGAAAATGAAATTCCTTATGAGTATCCTTCGGGTATGATAGAAAAACTGCTAGCTAATCCTTTTACAGGAGATGGAACAAAGCATCCTGATGAACACCTAATATATGTGGATGAAGTTTGTGGATTATTTAAGCTTGCAGGTATACCCGATGATGTTGCTAAGAAGAAGGTCTTCCCTTTATCTTTGAAGGGAGACGCATTGATATGGTATAGGCTATGTGATGATACGAGATCATGGAACTATAGAAGATTGAAATTGGAATTTCATCAAAAGTATTACCCTATGCATCTTGTTCATCGTGATCGCAATTATATATATAATTTTTGGCCTCGCGAAGGAGAAAGCATCGCTCAAGCTTGGGGGAGGCTTAAATCAATGTTATATTCATGCCCCAATCATGAGCTCCCAAGAGAAACAATTCTTCAAAAATTTATGCTCGGCTTTCTGAAAATAATCGCACCATGCTCGATACTTCTTGTGCTGGCTCTTTTATGATGAAGACTATTGGATTTAGATGGGATTTATTGGATAGAATTAAACGCAACTCTGAAGATTGGGATCTCGACAAAGGTAAGGAGTCAGGTATGACACCTAAGTTTGATTGTGTTAAATCTTTTATGGATACCGATATTTTCCGTAAGTTTAGCACTAAATATGGACTTGATCCTGAGATAGTAGCTTCTTTCTGTGAATCTTTTGCTACTTATGTTGATCTCCCTAAGGAGAAGTGGTTTAAATATCATCCTCCCATAGAAGTAAAAGTAGCTGCACCTATTAAAGTTGAAGAAAAGACTATCACTTATAATGATCCTATTGTTCCTACTTCTTATGTTGAGAAACCACCTTTCCCTGTTAGAATAAAGGATCATGCTAAAGCTTCAACTGTGGTTCGTAAAAGCAATATTAGAACTTATATACCTCCTGAACAAGTTAAAGTTGAACCTAATGTTGCTATTGTTAAAGATCTCTTGTCTGATAATATTGATGGGCATGTTATTCAGTTCTGCGGTGAAACTGCTAGAATTGCTAAACCTTGTGCTAAAGATAAACATAGACCTGTGGTAGGCGTGCCTGTTATTTCTGTTAAAATAGGAGAACATTGTTATCATGGCTTATGTGATATGGGTGCTAGTGCTAGTGTTATACCTTATGACTTGTATAAAGAAATCAAGCATGAAATTGCACCTGCTGAGTTAGAAGATATTGATGTCACAATTAAACTTGCTAATAGAGATACTATTTCAGCAGTGGGAATTGTTAGAGATGTTGAAGTCTTGTGCGGGAAAACTAAATATCCTGCTGATTTTCTTGTTCTTAGTTCCCCACAAGATAGCTTTTGTCCCATTATATTTGGTAGACCCTTCTTGAACACTGTTAATGCTAAGATAGACTGCGAAAAGAATGTTGTTACTATTGGCTTGGATGATATGACTCATGAATTTAATTTCTCTAAATTTAGTAAACAACACCGTGAAGAAGAATTGCCTAGTAAGGATGAAATTATTGGTCTTGCTTCTATTGCCGTACCTCCTAGTGATCCTTTAGAACAATATTTGCTAGACCATGAGAATGATATGTTTATGAATGAAAGAAGGGAAATAGAATGAAGTATTCTTTAAACAAGAACCTATGCTAAAACACAATTTGCCTGTTGAAATCCTAGGGGATCCTCCTCCACCTAAGGGTGATACCGTGTTTGAGCTTAAACCATTGCTTGATAATCTTAAATATGCTTATCTTGATGAAAAGAAGATATATCCTATTATTATTAATGCTAACCTTTCAGAGCATCAAGAAGAAAGATTATTGAAAACTCTGAAGAAGCACCATGCTGCTATTGGATATACTCTTGATGATCTTAAGGGCATTAGTCCCACTCTATGTCAACATAAAATAAATTTGGAAGCAGATGCCAAACCAATTCGTGATCCTCAACGACGTCTGAATCCTAAACTGAAAGAAGTGGTAAGAAAAGAAATACTAAAGCTTCTGGGGGCAGGTATAATTTATCCCGTTGCTGATAGCCAGTGGGTAAGTCCTGTTCATTGTGTCCCTAAGAAGGGAGGTATTACTAATGTTCCTAATGATAAAGATGAATTGATTCCACAAAGAATTATCACCGATTATGGGATGGTAATTGATTTCTGCAAATTAAATAAGGCTACTAAGAAAGATCATTACCCCTTACCTTTTATCGATCAAATGCTAGAAAGATTATGCAAACATACACATTACTGCTTTCGAGATGGTTATTCTGCTTTGTCTCAAATACCTGTGTCGGCTAAAGATCAATCAACGACTACTTTTACATGCCCTTTTGGTACTTTTGCTTATAGACGTATGCCTTTTGGTTTATGTAATGCACCTGCTACCTTTCAAAGATGCATGATGGCTATATTCTCTGACTTCTGTGGAAAGATTTGTGACGTTTTCATGGATGACTTTTCCGTCTAGGGATCTTCTTTTGATGATTGCTTGAGCAATCTTGATCGAGTTTTGCAGAGATGTGAAGAAACTAATCTTGTCTTGAATTGGGAAAAGTGCCACTTTATGGTTAATGAAGGTATTGTCATGGGGCATAAAGTTTTTGAAAGAGGTATTGAAGTTGATAAAGCCAAGGTTGATGCTATTGAAAAGATGCCATGTCCCAAGGACATCAAAGGTATAAGAAGTTTCCTTGGTCACGTCGGATTTTATAGGAGGTTCATCAAGGACTTCTCAAAAATTTCTCGGCCTCTGACTAATTTATTACAAAAAGATATACCATTTGTCTTTGATGATGATTGTGGAAGCATTTGAAATACTTAAGAAAGCCATTAGTCTCTTGCACCTATTGTTCCAGCCACCTGATTGAATTTACCCTTTGAAATTATGTGTGATGCTAGTGATTATGTTGTAGGTGTTGTTCTAGGGCAAAGAGTTGATAAGAAATTAAATGTTATCCATTATGCTAGTAAGACTCTAGACAATGCTCAAAGTATGCTACTACCGAAAAGGAACTTTTAGCAGTTGTATTTGCTTGTGATAAGTTCAGACCTTATATTGTTGATTCTAAAGTAACTATTCACACTGATCATGCTGCTATTAAATACCTTATGGAAAAGAAAGATGCTAAACCTAGACTTATTAGATGGGTTCTCCTGCTACAAGAATTTGATTTGCATATTGTTGATAGAAAAGGAGTTGAGAACCCCATTGCGGACAACTTATCTAGGTTAGAGAATGTTCTTGATGACCCACTACCTATTGATGATAGCTTTCCTGATGAACAATTAAATGTCATAAGTACTTCTCGTAGTACCCTTGGTATGCTGATTATGCTAATTACATTGTTGCTAAATTCATATACCACCTAGCTTCACATACCAACAAAAGAAAAAGTTTCTTCTATGATTTGAGACATTACTTTTGGGATGACCCACATCTTTATAAAGAAGGAGTAGATGGTGTTATTAGACGTTGTGTACCTGAGCATGAACAGGAACAGATCCTGCATGCCACTCCGAAAACTTATGAGGACACCAGCGGGGAGGATAGAACTGCACAATAAGGTATTGCAATCCGGTTTTTATTGGCCTACTCTCTTCAAGGATGCCCGTAAGTTTGTCCTATCTTGTGATGAATGTCAAAGAATTGGTAATATTAGTAGACGTCAAGAAATGCCTATGAATTATTCACTTGTTATTGAACCATTTGATGTTTGGGGCTTTGATTATATGGGACCTTTTCCTGCCTCTAATGGATATACACATATTTTAGTTGTTGGATTACGTTACTAAGTGGGTAGAAGCTATTCCAACTAGTAGTGCTGATCATAACACTTCTATTAAAATGCTTAAAGAAGTTATTTTTCCGAGGTTTGGAGTCCCTAGATATTTAATGACTGATGGTGGTTCACATTTTATTCATGGTGCTTTCCGTAAAATGCTTGCTAAATATGACGTCAATCATAGAATTGCATCTCCGTATCACCCACAGTCTAGTGGTCAAGTAGAATTGAGTAATAGAGAACTCAAATTAATTTTGCAAAAGACTGTCAATAGGTCTAGAAAGAATTGGTCCAAGAAACTTGATGATGCATTATGGGCCTATAGAACTGCATATAAAAATCCTATGGGTATGTCTCCGTATAAAATGGTATATGGAAAAGCATGTCACTTACCTCTCGAACTAGAACATAAGGCATATTGGGCTATTAAAGAGCTCAACTATGATTTCAAACTTGCCGGTGAAAAGAGGTTATTTGATATTAGCTCACTTGATGAATGGAGAACCCAAGCTTATGAAAATGCCAAGTTGTTTAAAGAAAAGGTTAAAAGATGGCATGACAAAAGGATACAAAAGCGTGAGTTTAATGTAGGTGATTATGTATTGCTATACAACTCTCGTTTAAGATTTTTTGCAGGGAAACTTCTCTCTAAATGGGAAGGCCCCTATGTTATCGAGGAGGTCTATCGTTCCGGTGCCATAAAAATCAACAACTTCGAAGGCACAAATCCGAAGGTGGTAAACGGTCAAAGAATCAAACATTATATCTCAGGTAATCCCATAAATGTTGAAACCAATATTATTGAAACCGTAACCCCGGAGGAATACATAAGGGACACTTTCCAGAACGTTTCAGACTCCGAAAAGGAATAGGTATGTGGTACGGTAAGTAAACCGACTCCAAAACAATTTTTAAGGCAATATTTCTCCGTTTTGGAATATTTAGAAAAATAGAAAATTAAGTAGCAGTCCGGGAAGGACACGAGGGCCCCACGAGGGTGGAGGGCGCGCCCTACCCCCCTGGGCGCGCCCCCCTACCTCGTGAGCACCTCGTGTGCCTTCCGGACTCCGTTTTCTTGCACGATACGTATTTTGGTCGGTAAAAATTCACTATATATTCTCCCGAAGGTTTTGACTCCCGTATCACGCAAATATCCTCTGTTTTTGTTTTCGAGCTGTTGCTGCTGCAGATTAGAGCAAGATGTCTTCTCAAGAGTCAGTCGGGGAGAGCCGGGTATCTAATCCGGCACCGGAACCAAGGGCAAACAGCGACCCTGACCACTTTGGGCCAGCAACGGAGGAAGAGATGGAGGCTGACTTAATGAGGGTAGATGCCATGGAGGATCAAGAAGTCACCTCTCGCTTCCGAGCTGGGTTCACGATGGGGGAACTACAGAGCTCAGCTATTCCAAACTCGGTTATCCCTTCCAATGTTAGATTTCTTTCTTATGAAAATATGAAGAGGAGTGTCACTTGTTCTCCGCAGCTATGAAACACCCTTGGGTGCAAGGAGCTTTAGCCGTCACAGGAAAGCTTCGTAAGGAAACAATGGACCTCAAGCAGCAAGTCAACAAGCTCGAGGAGGAGAATCGTATCCTGAGAGGAATCATCGCCAAGAATATTTCACCAACAAAAGAAGGAGATATAATAACATGGGTATGGGCACTCCCCTTGGCAACACCAAGCTTGGGGGAGGTGCCCCGGTATCGTATCACAATCACAACTCCTATCTTTACCGTTTTCCTTAGTTCGATCCTATTAGTAGTATTTTGATCTAGTAGAATAAAGTTTATGGCATGATCTAGTTTTGAGTTTTGCCTTATGATCTCTCTATGTAATCGAGTCTGTGAGCTATATAATAAAGATTAGTGTTGAGTCAAGGGCTTGATTTTCTTGCTATGATCTTGGGTGAATAAAAGAAAAGAGAAAAAGAATAAGAAGAAACAAAAGTTCATATTGATCTTATTGATAGTAATGACTTCACATAGAAAGAGTGTGACGATTAAAAGTTGTTGGGAGTTGGCAGACATAGCTTTGGTCATCGTTGCAATTAATAGGAAGTAATAAGGAAAGAGAGGTTTCACATATAAATATACTATTATTGACATCTTTTATGATTGGGAGCACTCATCAAAATATGACATGCTAAAGAGTTGATGTTGGACAAGGAAGACAACGTAATGGGTTATGTTTTCTTATATCTGAGATAAAGTATGTTGTCATGGATCATCCAACATGTTGAGCTTGCCTTTCCCCCTCATGCTAGCCAAATTCTCAGCACCAAGTAGAGATACTACTTGTGCTTCCAAATACCCTTAAACCCAGTTTTGCCATGAGAGTCCACCATATCTACCTATGGATTGAGTAAGATCCTTCAAGTAAGTTGTCATCGGTGCAAAGCAATAAAAATTGCTCTAAATATGTATGATTGATTGGTGTGGGAGAAATAAGCTTTATACGATCTTGTGATGTGGAAGTAATAAAAGCGACGGACTGCATAATAAAGGTTCATATCACAAGGGGCAATATAAAGTGACGTTCTTTCGCATTAAGATTTTGTGCATCCAACCATAAAAGCGCATGGCAACCTCTGCTTCCCTCTGCGAAGGGCCTATCTTTTATTATTATCTTCTACCTTATGCAAGAGTCATGGTGATCTTCACCTTTCCTTTTTCATTTTATCCTTTGGCAAGCCCAGCATGTTGGAAAGAACCTGATATATATATATATCTAATTGGATGTAGGGGGCATGAGTTATTATTGTTGACATTACCCTCGAGGTAAAAGGTTGTGGGGCAAAACTATAAGCCCCTATCTTTCTCTGTGTCCGATTAAAACTCCGTAACCACAAGTATTGCGTGAGTGTTAGCAATTATGAAGGACTAGATGATAGTTGAGTATGTGGACTTGCTTTTTAGCTCTGACATAGACTCTTTCTGATGTTATGATAAATTGCAATTGCTTCAATGACTGAGGTTATAGTTTGTTGGTTCTCAATAAGGTTTCTGATTCATACTTTTGCATTGTGAATAGATCATCACTTGAACATAAGTAATCATATGACAATATCTATATATGTTGCTGTTATGAGAATAATCATGATGCCTTCATGTCCGTATTTTATTTTTATCGACGCCTCTACCTCTAAACATGGGGACATATTTATTGTTATCGGCTTTCGCTTGAGGACAAGCGAGGTCTAAGCTTGGGGGAGTTGATACGTCCATTTTGCATCATGCTTTTATATCGATATTTATTGCATTATGGGCTGTTATTTCACATTATGTCACAATACTTATGGCTATTCTCTCTTATTTTACAAGGTTTACATAAGGAGGGAGAATGCCGGCAGCTGGAATTCTGGGCTGGAAAAGGAGCAAATATTAGAGACCTATTCTGCACAACTCCAAAAGTCCTGAAACTCCACGGAATACCTTATAATAAATAATGAAAAATCCTCGCCAAAGACTGAAGAGCAGGGGCCCACACCCTCCACGAGGGTGGGGGGTGCGCCCCCTAGGGCGCGCCTACCTCGTGGGCCCCCTGGTGGCTCTCCGAATGACCATCTTCTGCTATATGAAGTCTTTCGTCGAGAAAAAAATCCAGACAACCTTTCGGGACGAAACTCGCGCCACGAGGCGGAATTGGCGGAACCAATCTAGGGCTCCGGCAGAGCTGTTCTGCCGGGGAAACTTCCCCCCGGAGGGGGAAATCATCGCCATCGTCATCACCAACGTTCCTCTCATCGGGAGAGGGCAATCTCCATCAACATCTTCATCAGCACCATCTCATCTCTTGTTCATCCAATTCTTGTCTCCAAGTCCGGGATTGGTGCTAGTAGGTTGCTAGTAGTGTTAGTTACTCCTTGTAGTTGATGCTAGTTGGTTTAATTGGTGGAAGATCATATGTTCAAATCCTTTATGCATATTATTACCCCTCTGATTATGAACATGAATATGCTTTGTGAGTAGTTACGTTTGTTCCTGAGGACAAGGGAGAAGTCTTGCTATTAGTAGTCATGTGAATCTGGTATTCGTTTGATATTTTGATGAGATGTATGTTGTCTAGCCTCTAGTGGTGTTATGTGAACATCGACTACATAACACTTCACCATTATTTGATCCTAGAGGAAGGCGTTGGAAAGTAATAAGTAGATGATGGGCTGCTAGAGTGATAGAAGCTTAAACCCTAGTTTATGCGTTGCTTCGTAAGGGGCTGATTTGGATCCATATGTTTCATGCTATGGTTAGGTTTACCTTAATACTTTTGTTGTAGTTGCGGATGCTTGCAATAGAGGTTAATCATAACTGGGATGCTTGTTCAAGTAAGAACAACACCCAAGCACCGGTCCACCTACATGTCAAATTATCAAAGTACCGAACGTGAATCATATGAACGTGATGAAAACTAGCTTAACGATATTCCCATGTGTCCTCGGGAGCGCTTTTCCTTATATAAGAGTTTGTCCAGGATAGGCGTTTGCTTACAAAAAGGATTGGGCCACCTTGCTGCACTTTATTACTTTTTTTACTTGTTGCTCGTCACAAATTATCGTATCACAAAACTATCTGTTACCACTTATTTTAGTACTTGCAATCACCAATTTCATGATGCTCACCGCCGTGCATGAGTAATTCCATCGTAGGCTTGCTGGACGGTGATGGGTTGGATGAGATTTATCATGTAACCGAGTTAGTTTTGTTAGGGTTTGATCCCTAGTATCCACTATGTTCTGAGATTGATGTTGCTATGACTTTGATATGCTCAATGCTTGTCACTAGGGCCCGAGTGCCATGATTTCAGATCTGAACCTATTATGTTTTCATCAATATATGTGAGTTCTTGATCCTATCTTGCAAGTCTATAGTCACCTACTATGTGTTATGATCCGGCAACCCCGAAGTGACAATAATCGGGACCACTTCCGGTAATGACCGTAGTTTGAGGAGTTCATGTATTCACTATGTGTTAATGCTTTGGTCCAATACTCTATTAAAAGGAGGCCTTAATATCCCTTAGTTTCCGCTAGGACCCCGCTGCCACGGGAGGGTAGGACAAAAGATGTCATGCAAGTTCTTTTCCATAAGCACGTATGGCTATATTCGGAATACATGCCTACATTACATTGATGAATTGGAGCTAGTTCTGTGTCACCCTAGGTTACTGTTACATGATGAACCGCATCCGGCATAATTCTCTATCACCGATCCATTGCCTACGAGCTTTCCATATATTGTTCTTCGCTTATTTACTTTTCCGTTGCTATTGTTATCATCACTACAAAATACCAAAAATATTACTTTGCTACCGTTACCACTACTATCATATTACTTTGCTACTAAACACTTTGCTGCAGATATTAAGTTTCCAGGTGTGGTTGAATTGACAACTCAGCTGCTAATACTTGAGAATATTCTATTTGGGCGTTTAGTAATTTCAAAAAATTTCCTACGCACACGCAAGATCATGGTGATGCATAGCAACGAGA
Organism: Triticum urartu; assembly: GCF_003073215.2. Classification (NCBI taxonomy): domain Eukaryota; kingdom Viridiplantae; phylum Streptophyta; class Magnoliopsida; order Poales; family Poaceae; genus Triticum; species Triticum urartu. The sequence continues at coordinate 143,715,289 of NC_053024.1, read as the reverse complement.
GGGGAGAGTGTGATCTACGTACCCTTGTAGATCGACAACGGAAGCGTTTGGTTGATGTAGTCGTACGTCTCACGGCCCGACCGATCAAGCACCGAAACTACGCACCTCCGAGTTCTAGCACACGTTCAGCTCGATGACGATCCCCGGACTCCGATCCAGCAAAGTGTCGGGGAAGAGTTCCGTCAGCACGACGGCGTGGTGACGATCTTGATGTACTACCTCGCAGGGCTTCGCCTAAGCACCGCTACAATATTATCGAGGACTATGGTGGAAGGGGGCACCGCACACGGCTAAGAATATGATCACGTGGATCAACTTGTGTCTCTAGGGGGTGCCCTGCCTCCGTATATAAAGGTTCAAGGGAGGGGGGCCGGCCGGCCAGGAGAGGCGCGCCAGGAGGAGTCCTACTCCTCTGGGAGTAGGACTCCCCCTTTCCTAGTTGGAATAGGATTCGCGGAGGGGGGAAAGAGGAGAGAGAGGAGGAAGGGGGGGGCCCCCTCTCCTTGTCCTATTCGGACCAAGGGGGAGGGGCGCGCGGCCCATCTACTGGCCACCTCTCCTCTCTTCCACTAAGGCCCACTAAGGCCCATATACCTCCCGGGGGGTTCCGGTACCGCCCGGTACTCCGGTAAAATGCCGATTTCACCCGGAACATTTCTGATGTCCAAATATAGGCTTCCAATATATCAATCTTCATGTCTCGACCATTTCGAGACTCCTCGTCATGTCCGTGATCACATCCGGGACTCAGAACAACCTTCGGTACATCAAAATATATAAACTCATAATGAAACGGTCATCGTAACTTTAAGCGTGCGGACCCTACGGGTTCGAGAACAATGTAGACATGACCGAGACACGTCTCCAGTCAATAACCAATAGCGGAACCTGGATGCTCATATTGGCTCCTACATATTCTACGAAGATCTTTATCGGTCAGACCGCATAACAACATACGCTGTTCCCTTTGTCATCGGTATATTACTTGCCCGAGATTCGATCATCGGTATCTTAATACCTAGTTCAATCTCGTTACTGGCAAGTCTCTTTACTCGTTCTGTAATACATCATCCCGCAACTAACTCATTAGCTGCAATGCTTGCAAGGCTTAAGTGATGTGCATTACCGAGAGGGCCCAGAGATACCTCTCCGACAATCGGAGTGACAAATCCTAATCTCGAAATACGCCAACCCAACATGTACCTTTGGAGACACCTGTAGAGCACCTTTATAATCACCCAGTTACGTTGTGACGTTTGGTAGCACACAAAGTGTTCCTCCGGTAAATGGGAGTTGCATAATCTCATAGTCATAGGAACATGTATAAGTTATAGAAAGCAATAGCAACATACTAAACGATCGGGTGCTAAGCTAATGGAATGGGTCATGTCAATCAGATCATTCACTAATGATGTGATCCCGTTAATCAAATGACAACTCATTGTCTGGTTAGGAAACATAACCATCTTTGATTAACGAGCTAGTCAAGTAGAGGCATACTAGTGACACTTGTTTGTCTATGTATTCACACATGTATTATGTTTCCGGTTAATACAATTCTAGCATGAATAATAAACATTTATCATGATATAAGGAAATAAATAATAACTTTATTATTGCCTCTAGGGCATATTTCCTTCAGTCTCCCACTTGCACTAGAGTCAATAATCTAGATTACACAGTAATGATTCTAACACCCATGGAGCCTTGGTGCTGATCATGTTTTGCTCGTGGAAGAGGCTTAGTCAACGGGTCTGCAACATTCAGATCCGTATGTATCTTGCAAATCTCTATGTCTCCCACCTGGACTAGATCCCGGATGGAATTGAAGCGTCTCTTGATGTGCTTGGTTCTCTTGTGAAATCTGGATTCCTTTGCCAAGGCAATTGCACCAGTATTGTCACAAAAGATTTTCATTGGACCCGATGCACTAGGTATGACACCTAGATCGGATATGAACTCCTTCATCCAGACTCCTTCATTCGCTGCTTCCGAAGCAGCTATGTATTCCGCTTCACACGTAGATCCCGCCACGACGCTCTGTTTAGAACTGCACCAACTGACAGCTCCACCGTTTAATGTAAACACGTATCCGGTTTGCGATTTAGAATCGTCCGGATCAGTGTCAAAGCTTGCATCAACGTAACCGTTACGATGAGCTCTTTGTCACCTCCATATACGAGAAACATATCCTTAGTCCTTTTCAGGTACTTTAGGATGTTCTTGACCGCTGTCCCAGTGATCCACTCCTGGATTACTTTGGTACCTCCCTGCTAGACTTATAGCAAGGCACACATCAGGTCTGGTACACAGCATTGCATACATGATAGAGCCTATGGCTGAAGCATAGGGAACATCTTTCATTTTCTCTCTATCTTCTGCGGTGTCGGACATTGAGTCTTACTCAACTTCACACCTTGTAACACAGGCAAGAACCCTTTCTTTGCCTGATCCATTTTGAACTTCTTCAAAATCTTGTCAAGGTATGTGCTTTGTGAAAGTCCAATTAAGCGTCTTGATCTATCTCTATAGATCTTATGCCTAATATGTAAGCAGCTTCACCGAGGTCTTTCATTGAAAAACTCTTATTCAAGTATCCCTTTATGCTATCCAGAAATTCTATATCATTTCCAATCAGTAATATGTCATCCACATATAATATCAGAAATGCTACAGAGCTCCCACTCACTTTCTTGTAAATACAGGACTTCTCCAAAAGTCTGTATAAAACCAAATGCTTTGATCACACTATCAAAGCGTTTATTCCAACTCCGAGAGGCTTGCACCAGTCCATAAATGGATCGCTGGAGCTTGCACACTTTGTTAGCTCCCTTTGGATCGACAAAACCTTCTGGTTGCATCATATACAACTCTTCTTCCAGAAATCCATTCAGGAATGCAGTTTTGACATCCATCTGCCAAATTTCATAATCATAAAATGCGGCAATTGCTAACATGATTCGGACAGACTTAAGCATCGCTACGGGTGAGAAGGTCTCATCGTAGTCAACCCTTGAACTTGTCGAAAACCTTTTGCGACAAGTCGAGCTTTGTAGACAGTAATATTACCGTCAGCGTCAGTCTTCTTCTTGAAGATCCATTTATTCTCAATTGCTTGCCGATCATCGGCAAGTCAACCAAAGTCCATACTTTGTTCTCATACATGGATCCCATCTCAGATTTCATGGCTTCAAGCCATTTTGCGGAATCTGGGCTCACCATCGCTTCTTCATAGTTCGTAGGTTCATCATGATCTAGTAGCATGACTTCCAGAACAGGATTACCGTACCACTCTGGTGCGGATCTACTCTGGTTGATCTACGAGGTTCAGTAGTATCTTGTTCTGAAGTTTCATGATCATTATCATTAGCTTCCTCACTAATTGGTGTAGGTGTCACAGAACAGTTTTCTGGTGATGCACTACTTTCCAATAAGGGAGCAGGTACAGTTACCTCGTCAAGTTCTACTTTCCTCCCACTCACTTCTTTCGAGAGAAACTCCTTCTCTAGAAAGGATCCATTCTTAGCAACGAATAGTCTTGCCTTCGGATCTGTGATAGAAGGTGTACCCAACAGTTTCCTTTGGGTATCCTATGAAGACACATTTCTCCGATTTGGGTTCGAGCTTATCAGGTTGAAGCTTTTTCACATAAGCATCACACCCCAAACTTTAAGAAACGACAACTTTGGTTTCTTGCCAAACCACAGTTCATAAGGTGTCGTCTCAACGGATTTTGATGGTGCCCTATTTAACGTGAATGCGGCCGTCTCTAAAGCATAACCCCAAAATGATAGCGGTAAATCAGTAAGAGACATCATAGATCGCACCATATCTAGTAAAGTACGATTACGATGTTCGGACACACCATTACGCTGAGGTGTTCTGGGTGGCGTGAGTTGCGAAACTATTCCGCATTGTTTCAAATGTAGACCAAACTCGTAACTCAAATATTCTCCTCCACGATCAGATCGCAGAAACTTTATTTTCTTGTTACGATGATTTTCCAACTTCACTCTGAAATTCTTTGAACTTTTCAAATGTTTCAGACATCTCTCTG
>NC_053024.1:143686826-143710232 GCF_003073215.2 Triticum urartu | reverse complement strand
TCTCAAGTTTACTCATATCAATAGCATAATCAACTAGCGAGCCATAATAATAAATCTCGGATGACAACACTTTCTCAAAACAATCATAATATGATATAACAAGATGGTATCTCGCTAGCCCTTTCTGAGACCGCAAAACATAAATGCAGAGCACCTTTAAAGACCAAGGACTGACTAGACATTGTAATTCATGGTAAAAGAGATCCAGTCAAGTCATACTCAATGTAAACTAACAGTAATGAATGCAAATGGCGTGGTGCTCTCCAACTAGTGCTTTTTAATAAGAGGATGATGACTCAGCATAAAAGTAAATAGATAGGCCCTTCACAGAGGGAAGCAGGGATTTGTAGAGGTGCCAGAGCTCGGTTTTGAAACAGAGGTGAATAATATTTTGAGCGGTATACTTTCATTGTCAACATAACAACCAAGAGATGGCGATATCTTCCATGCTACACACATTATAGGCGGTTCCCAAACAGAATGGTAAAGTTTATACTCCCCCTTCCACCAACAAGCATCAATCCATGGCTTGCTCGAAACAACGAGTGCCTCCAACTAACAAGAGTCCCAGGGGGAGTTTTGTTTGCAATTATTTTGATTTAGTTTGCATAAAGCATGGGACTGGGCATCCCGGTGACCAGCCATTTATCTCGTGAGTGAGGAGCGGAGTCCACTCCTCTTGAGAATAACCCGCCTAACATGGAAGATACAGACAACCTAGTTGATACATGAGCTATTCGAGCATACAAAACAGGATATTTATTTGAAGGTTTAGAGTTTGGCACATACAAATTTACTTGGAACGGCAGGTAGATACCGTATATAGGTAGGTATAGTGGACTCATGTGGAATAACTTTGGGGTTTAAGGGATTGGATGCACAAGCAGTATTCCCGCTTAGTACAGGTGAAGGCTAGCAAAAGACTGGGAAGCGACCAGCTAGAGAGCGACAACAGTCATGAACATGCATTAAAATTAATCAACACCGAATGCAAGCATGAGTAGGATATAATCCACCATGAACATAAATATCGTGAAGGCTATGTTGATTTTGTTTCAACTACATGCGTGAACATGTGCCAAGTCAAGTCACTTAAATCATTCAGAGGAGGATACCACCCTATCATACCACATCATAACCATTTTAATAGCATGTTGGCACGCAAGGTAAACCATTATAACTCATAGCTAATCAAGCATGGCATAAGAAACTATGATCTCTAGTTGTCATTGCAAACATGTTTATTCATAATAGGCTAGAATCAGGAACGATGAACTAATCATATTTACAAAAACAAAAGAGGTCGAGTTCATACCAGCTTTTCTCATCTCAGTCAGTCCATCATATATCGTCATAATTGCCTTTCACTTGCACGACCGAATAGTGTGAATAATAATAATAGTGCGCGTGCATTGGACTAAGCTGGAATCTGCAAGCATTCAATAAACAGGAGAAGACAAGGCAATATGGGATCTTTTGTCAGATCAACAATAATGCATATAAGAGCCACTTCAACAATTTAATTATGGTCTTCTCCTATCGACCCCCAAAGAAAAGAAAAGAAATAAAACTATTTACACGGGAAAGCTCCCAACAGCAAAAGAAGAACAGGAATTTTTGGGTTTTCTTTTTAATTTCTACTACAAGCATGGAAATTAAACTGATTAAAAGCTACCACTATTTCTTTGTTTTTCTTAAGGTTTATTAAACACACAAGAAGAAAGCATAAAAAGGAAATTAAACTAGCATGGATGATACATTCAAAAAGTATGAGCACCGACATCTAGCAATGAGTGTGTGAGCATAAATGTAATGTCGGTGAGAAATACGTACTCCCCCAAGCTTAGGCTTTTGGCCTAAGTTGGTCTATGGCCACGACTGGCCTGGCTGATATCCATAATAGTTGGGGTCGTACTGTGATGCAGCAGCTATCGCCTGCTGAGCTGCAGCGTGGCGACGAGCGGCCTCCTCTCTCATAATAGTGTATCCTCCTCTTGCCTGATAATCAAAGAAGGCAGGAGCAGGGAGAGTAATACGGACAACACAGTTGTCAAAGATAGTCGATACTAGAGAGGTGATTCGTTCCTCTCGACAAACTGTGGTGAAACATAGTTTAAAATCTAGATAAGCAAGTAGGTAATTCAATATCATCTTCGCGTATGGTACACAAGAAAAATTAGCTATGCGGGGTTGCATAAATCCACCAAAGAAATCTCCATTAAATCTATTAACGATGCAACCTACGTGCAATATGGCTCCCAAATTTATAAGATTGGTCTCCTAACACATCACTCCTAAGAATACTGAGGTCAGGGACACACATGTGAACATGCCTCATATTTACTCAAATGCATCTACCTATGAGAGAGCAAAAGTAATGTTATAGCAGGAAAGTGAATGGCTCCCTTATGGTAGCTTGTGTTAATATCTCTAGATTCTCCCACTGTTATGCTAGCAAGAAATGTTGGGGAACGTAGTAATTTCAAAAAAATTCCTACGCACACGTAAGATCATGGTGATGCATAGAAACGATAGGGGAGAGTGTGATCTACATACCCTTGTAGACCGACAGTGGAAGCGTTATGACAACGCGGTTGATGTAGCCGTACGTCTTCACGGCTCGACCGATCAAGCACCGAAACTACGGCACCTCCGAGTTTTAGCACACGTTCAGCTCGATGACGATCCCCGGACTCCGATCCAGCAAAGTGTCGGGGAAGAGTTCCGTCAGCACGACGGCGTGGTGACGATCTTGATGTTCTACCGTCGCAGGGCTTCGCCTAAGCACCACTACAATATTATCGAGGGTTATGGTGGAAGGGGGCACCACACACGGCTAAGAAAACAATCACGTGGATCAATTTGTGTGTCTAGGGGTGCCCCTACCCCCGTATAGAAAGGAGCAAGGGGAGGAGGCCGGCCGGCCCTATGGCGCGCCAAGGAGGAGGAGTCCTCCTAGTAGGAGTAGGACTCCCCTCTTTCCTACTCCTACTAGGAGGGGGAAAGGAAGGGGGAAGGGAGAAGGAAAGGGGGGCGCCACCCCCCCTCTCCTAGTCCAATTCGGACCAGGGGAGGAGGCACGCGGCCCACCCTATCGCTGCCCCTCTCTCTTTCCACTAAGGCCCATATGGCCCATTACTTCTTCCGGTAGGGTTCCGTAACCCTCCGGCTCTCCGGTTTTCTCCGAAATCACCCGGAACACTTCCGGTGTCCGAATATAGCCGTCCAATATATCAATCTTTATGTCTCGACCATTTCGAGACTCCTCGTCAAGTCCGTGATCACATCCGGGACTCCGAACAACCTTCAGTACATCAAAATATATAAACTCATAATGATACTGTCATTTTAACGTTAAGCGTGCGGACCCTACGGGTTCGAGAACAATGTAGACATGACCGAGACACGTCTCCGGTCAATAACCAATAGCGGAACCTAGATGCTCATATTGGCTCCTACATATTCTACAAAGATCTTTATCGGTCAGACCGCATAACAACATACGTTGTTCCCTTTGTCATCGGTATGTTACTTGCCCGAGATTCGATCGTCGGTATCTCAATACCTAGTTCAATCTCATTACCGACAAGTCTCTTTACTCATTCCATAATACATCATCTTGCAACTAACTTATTAGTTGCATTGCTTGCAAGGCTTAAGTGATGTGCATTACCGAGAGGGCCCAGAGATACCTCTTCGACAATCGGAGCGACAAATCCTAATCTCAAAATACACCAACCCAACATGTACATTTGGAGACACCTGTAGAGCACCTTTAAAATCACCCAGTTACATTGTGACGTTTGGTAGCACACAAAGTGTTCCTCCTGTAAACGGGAGTTGCATAATCTCATAGTTATAGGACCATGTATAAGTCATGAAGAAAGCAATAGCAACATACTAAATGATCGGGTGCTAAGCTAATGGAATGGGTCATGTCAATCACATCATTCTCCTAATGATGTGATCCCGTTAATCAAATGACAACACATGTCTATGGTTAGGAACATAACCATCTTCGATTAACGAGCTAGTCAGTAGAGGCTACTAGTGACACGTTTTAGTTGTCTATGTATTCACACAAGTATTATGTTTCCGGATAATACAATTCTAGCATGAATAATAAACATTTATCATGATATAAGGAAATAAAATAATAACATTATTATTGCCTCTAGGGCATATTTCCTTCAGTCTCCCACTTGCACTAGAGTCAATAATCTAGATTACACAGTAATGATTCTAACACCCATGGAGCTTTGGTGCTGATCATGTTTTGCTCGTGGAAGAGGCTTAGTCAACGGGTCTGCAACATTCAGATCCGTATGTATCTTGCAAATCTCTATGTCTCCCACCTGGACTAGATCCCGGATGGAATTGAAGCGTCTCTTGATGTGCTTGGTTCTCTTGTGAAATCTGGATTCCTTTGCCAAGGCAATTGCACCAGTATTGTCACAAAAGATTTTCATTGGACCCGATGCACTAGGTATGACACCTAGATCGGATATGAACTCCTTCATCCAGACTCCTTCGTTTGCTGCTTCTGAAGCAGCTATGTACTCCGCTTCACATGTAGATCCCGCCACAACGCTTTGTTTAGAACTGCACCAACTGACAGCTCCACCGTTTAATGTAAACACGTATCCGGTTTGCGATTTAGAATCGTCCGGATCAGTGTCAAAGCTTGCATCAACGTAACCATTTACGATGAGCTCTTTGTCACCTCCATATATGAGAAACATATCCTTAGTCCTTTTCAGGTATTTCAGGATGTTCTTGACCGCTGTCCAGTGATCCACTCCTGGATTACTTTGGTACCTCCCTGCTAGACTTATAGCAAGACACACATCAGGTCTGGTACACAGCATTGCATACATGATAGAGCCTATGGCTGAAGCATAGGGAACATCTTTCATTTTCTCTCTATCTTCTGCATTGGTCGGGCATTGAGTCTTACTCAATTTCACACCTTGTAACACAGGCAAGAATCCTTTCTTTGCTTGATCCATTTTGAACTTCTTCAAAACTTTGTCAAGGTATGTGCTTTGTGAAAGTCCAATTAAGCGTCTTGATCTATCTCTATAGATCTTAATGCCCAATATGTAAGCAGCTTCACCGAGGTCTTTCATTGAAAAACTCTTATTCAAGTATCCCTTTATGCTATCCAGAAATTCTATATCATTTCCGATTAGTAATATGTCATCTACATATAATATCAGAAATGCTACAGAGCTCCCACTCACTTTCTTGTAAATACAGGCTTCTCCAAAAGTCTGTATAAAACCAAATGCTTTGATCACACTATCAAAGCGTTTATTCCAACTCCGAGAGGCTTGCACCAGTCCATAAATGGATCGCTGGAGCTTGCACACTTTGTTAGCTCCCTTTGGATCGACAAAACTTCTGGTTGCATCATATACAACTCTTCTTCCAGAAATCCATTCAGGAATGCAGTTTTGACATCCATCTGCCAAATTTCATAATCATAAAATGCGGCAATTGCTAACATGATTCGGATAGACTTAAGCATCGCTACGGGTGAGAAGTCTCATCGTAGTCAATCCCTTGAACTTGTCGAAAACTTTTGCGACAAGTTCGAGCTTTGTAGACAGTAATATTACCGTCAGCGTCAGTCTTCTTATTGAAGATCCATTTATTCTCAATTGCTTGCCGATCATTGGGCAAGTCAACCAAAGTCCATACTTTGTTCTCATACATGGATCCCATCTCGGATTTCATGGATTCAAGCCATTTTGCGGAATCTGGGCTCACCATCGCTTCTTCATAGTTCGTAGGTTCATCATGATCTAGTAGCATGACTTCCAGAACAGGATTACCGTACCGCTCTGGTGCAGATCTTACTCTGGTTGATCTACGAGGTTCAGTAGTATCTTGTTCTGAAGTTTCATGATCATCATCATTAGCTTCCTCACTAATTGGTGTAGGTGTCACAGAAACTGGTTTCTGTGATGTACTACTTTCCAATAAGGGAGCAGGTACAGTTACCTCGTCAAGTTCTACTTTCCTCCCACTCACTTCTTTCGAGAGAAACTCCTTCTCAGAAAGTTTCCGAATTTAGCAACAAAAGTCTTGCCTTCGGATCTGTGATAGAAGGTGTATCCAATAGTTTCCTTTGGATATCCTATGAAGACACATTTCTCCTATTTGGGTTCCAATAGTTTCCTTTGGATATCCTATGAAGACACATTTCTCCGATTTGGGTTCGAGCTTATCAGGTTGAAGCTTTTTCACATAAGCATCGCAGCCCCAAACTTTCAGAAACGACAACTTTGGTTTCTTGCCAAACCACAGTTCATAAGGCGTCGTCTCAACGGATTTTGATGGTGCCCTATTTAACATGAATGTGGCCGTCTCTAGTGCGTATCCTCAAAACGATAGCGGTAAATCAGTAAGAGACATCATAGATCACACCATATCTAGTAAAGTACGATTACGACGTTCGGACACACCATTACGCTGTGGTGTTCCGGGTGGCGTGAGTTGCGAAACTATTCCACATTGTTTCAAATGTACACCAAACTTGTAACTCAAATATTCTCCTCCACGATCAGATTGCAGGATTTTATTTTCTTGTTACGATGATTTTCAACTTCACTCTGAAATTCTTTAACTTTTCAAAAGTTTCAGACTTATGTTTCATTAAGTAGATATACCCATATCTGCTTAAGTCATCTGTGAAGGTGAGAAAATAACGATATCCGCCACGAGCCTCAACATTCATCGGACCACATACATCTGTATGTATGATTTCCAACAAATCTGTTGCTCTCTCCATAGTACCGGAGAACGGTGTTTTTGTCATCTTACCCATAAGGCACGGTTCGCAAGTACCAAGCGATTCATAATCAAGTGGTTCCAAAAGTCCATCAGTATGGAGTTTCTTCATGCGCTTTACACCGATATGACCCAAACGGCAGTGCCACAAATAAGTTGCACTATCATTATCAACTCTGCATCTTTTGGCTTCAACATTATGAATATGTGTGTCACTACTATCGAGATTTAATAAGAATAGACCACTCTTTAAGGGTGCATGACCATAAAAGATATTACTCATATAAATAGAACAACCATTATTCTCTGATTTAAATGAATAATCGTCTCGCATCAAACAAGAACCAGATATAATGCTGATGCTCAACGCTGGCACCAAATAACAATTATTTAGGTCTAATACTAACCCCGAAGGTAGATGTAGAGGTAGCGTGCCGACCGCGATCACATCGACTTTGGAACCATTTCCCACGCGCATCGTCACCTCGTCCTTAGCCAATCTTCGCTTAATCCGTAGTTCCTGTTTCGAGTTGCAAATATTAGCAACAGAACCAGTATCAAATACCCAGGTGCTACTGTGAGCATTACTAAGGTACACATCAATAACATGTATATCATATATACCTTTATTCACCTTGCCATCCTTCTTATCCGCCAAATACTTGGGGCAGTTCGCTTCCAGTGACCAGTCTGCTTGCAGTAGAAGCACTCAGTTTCAGGCTTAGGTCCAGATTTGGGTTTCTTCTCCTGAGCAGCAATTTGCTTGCTGTTCTTTTTGAAGTTCCCCTTCTTCTTCCCTTTGTTGTTTTTCTTGAAACTAGTGGTCTTGTTGACCATCAACACTTGATGCTCCTTCTTGATTTCTACCTCCGCAGCTTTCAGCATTGCGAAGAGCTCGGGAATAGTCTTATTCATCCCTTGCATATTATAGTTCATCACGAAGCTCTTGTAGCTTGGTGGCAGTGATTGGAGAATTCTGTCAATGACACAATCATCTGGAAGATTAACTCCCAATTGAATCAAGTGATTATTATACCCAGACATTTTGAGTATATGCTCACTGACAGAACTGTTCTCCTCCATCTTGCAGCTATAGAACTTATTGGAGACTTCATATCTCTCAATCCGGGCATTTGCTTGAAATATTAACTTCAACTCCTGGAACATCTCATATGCTCCATGACGTTCAAAACGTCGTTGAAGTCCCGATTCTAAGCCGTAAAGCATGGCACACTGAACTATCGAGTAGTCATCAGCTTTGCTCTGCCAGACGTTCATAACATCTGGTGTTGCTCCAGCAGCAGGCCTGGCACCCAGCGGTGCTTCCAGGACGTAATTCTTCTGTGCAGCAATGAGGATAATCCTCAAGTTACGGACCCAGTCCGTGTAATTGCTACCATCATCTTTCAACTTTGCTTTCTCAAGGAACGCATTAAAATTCAACGGAACAACAACACGGGCCATCTATCTACAATCAAACATAACAAGCAAGATACTATCAGGTACTAAGTTCATGATAAATTTAGTTCAATTAATCATATTACTAAAGAACTCCCACTTAGATAGACATCCCTCTAATCCTCTAAGTGATTACGTGATCCAAATCAACTAAACCATGTCCGATCATCACGTGAGATGGAGTAGTTTCATTGGTGAACATCACTATGTTGATCATATCTACTATATGATTCACGCTCGACCTTTCGGTCTCCGTGTTCCGAGGCCATATCTGTATATGCTTGGCTCGTCAAGTATAACCTGAGTATTCCGCGTGTGCAACTGTTTTGCACCCGTTGTATTTGAACGTAGAGCCTATCACACCCGATCATCACGTGGTGTCTCAGCATGAAGAACTTTCGCAATGGTGCATACTCAGGGAGAACACTTCTTGATAATTAGTGAGAGATCATCTTAAAATGCTACCATCAATCCAAGGAAGATGAGATGCATAAAAGATAAACATCACATGCAATCAATATAAGTGATATGAGATGGCCATCATCATCTTGTGCTTGTGATCTCCATCTTCGAAGCAACGTTGTGATCACCATCGTCACCAGCGCGACACCTTGATCACCATCGTAGCATCATTGTCGTCTCACCAATCTTATGCTTCCACGACTATCGCTACCGCTTAGTGATAAAGTAAAGCATTACAGCGCAATTGCATTGCATACAATAAAGCGACAACCATATGGCTCCTGCCAGTTGCCGATAACTTGGTTACAAAAACATGATCATCTCATACAATAAAATTTTAGCATCATATCTTGACCATATCACATCACACATGCCCTGCTCAAAACAAGTGAGACATCTCTTCTCTGTTGTTGCAAGTTTTACGTGGCTGCTACGGGCTTAAGCAAGAACCAATCTTACCTACGCATCAAAACCACAACGATAGTTTGTCAAGTTGGTGCTGTTTTAACCTTCGCAAGGACCGGGCGTAGCCACACTCGGTTCAACTAAAGTTGGAGAAACTGTCACCCGCTAGCCACCTTTGTGCAAAGCACGTCGGGAGAACCGGTCTCGCGTAAGCGTACGCGTAATGTCGGTCCGGGCCGCTTCGTCCAACAATACTGCCGAACCAAAGTATGACATGCTGGTAAGCAGTATGACTTATATCGCCCACAACTCACTTGTGTTCTACTCGTGCATATAACATCAACACATAAAACCTAGGCTCGGATGCCACTGTTGGGGAACGTAGTAATTTCAAAATTTTCCTACGCACACGCAAGATCATGGTGATGCATAGCAACGAGAGGGGAGAGTGTGATCTACGTACCCTTGTAGACCGACAGTGGAAGCGTTAGCACAACGCGGTTGATGTAGTCGTACGTCTTCACGGCCCGACCGATCAAGCACCGAAACTACGGCACCTCCGAGTTTCTAGCACACGTTCAGCTCGATGACGATCCCCGGACTCCGATCCAGCAAAGTGTCGGGGAAGAGTTCCGTCAGCACGACGGCGTGGTGACGATCTTGATGTACTACCGTCGCAGGGCTTCGCCTAAGCACCGCTACAATATTATCGAGGATTATGGTGGAAGGGGGCACCGCACACGGCTAAGAATATGATCACGTGGATCAACTTGTGTGTCTAGGGGTGCCCCCTGCCCCCGTATATAAAGGATCAAGGGGAGGAGGGGCCGGCCCCTTATGGGCGCGCCAAAGGAGGAGTCCTCCCCCTAGTAGGAGTAGGACTCCTACTAGGAGGGGGAAGGAAGTGGGGAGGGAGAAGGAAAGGGGGGCGCCGCCCCCCTCTCCTAGTCCAATTCGGACCAAGGGGAGGAGGCGCACGGCCCACCCTGGCTGCCCTTCTCTCTCTCCACTAAGGCCCATTTGGCCCATTACTTCTCCCGGGGCGGTTCCGGTAACCCTCCGGCACTCCGGTTTTCTCCGAAATCACCCGGAACACTTCCGGTATCCGAATATAGTCGTCCAATATATCAATCTTTATGTCTCGTTATGTCCGTGGTCATATCCGGGACTCCGAACTAACTTCGGTACATCAAAACTCATAAACTCATAATATAACTATCATCGAAACCTTAAGCGTGGCGGACCCTACGGGTTCGAGAACAATGTAGACATGACCGAGACACGTCTCCGGTCAATAACCAATAGCGGAACCTGGATGCTCATATTGGCTCCTACATATTCTACGAAGATCTTTATCGGTCAGACCGCATAACAACATACGTTGTTCCCTTTGTCATCGGTATGTTACTTGCCCGAGATTCGATCGTCGGTATCTCAATACCTAGTTCAATCTCGTTACCGGCAAGTCTCTTTACTCGTTCGTAATACATCATCTCGCAACTAACTCATTAGTTGCAATGCTTGCAAGGCTTATGTGATGTGCATTACCGAGAGGGCCCAGAGATACCTCTCCGACAATCGGAGTGACAAATCCTAATCTCGAAATACGCCAACCCAACATGTACCTTTGGAGACACCTGTAGAGCTCCTTTATAATCACCCAGTTACGTTGTGACGTTTGGTAGCACACAAAGTGTTCCTCCGGTAAACGGGAGTTGCATAATCTCATAGTCATAGGAACATGTATAAGTCATGAAGAAAGCAATAGCAACATACTAAACGATCGGGTGCTAAGCTAATGGAATGGGTCATGTCAATCACATCATTCTCCTAATGATGTGATCCCATTAATCAAATGACAACACATGTCTATGGTTAGGAAACATAACCATCTTCGATTAACGAGCTAGTCAAGTAGAGGCATACTAGTGACGTTTGGTTTGTCTATGTATTCACACAAGTATTATGTTTCCGGATAATACAATTCTAGCATGAATAATAAACATTTATCATGATATAAGGAAATAAAATAATAACATTATTATTGCCTCTAGGGCATATTTCCTTCACCTAGTGTTGCTATGGTTAAATATCTCTTGGCCGATAATATTGATGGCCATGTTATTTACTTCTGTGATGAAGCTGCTAGAATTGCTAGAGCTGATACTAAAAATAAACATACACCTGATGTAGGCATGCCTGTTATTTCTGTTAAAATCGGAGATCGTTAAAATAGGAGATCATTGCTACCATGGCTTATGTGATATGGGTGCTAGTGCAAGTGCAATAGCTCATTCCTTATATAAAGAAATTATGCATGATATTGCACCTGCTGAGATAGAGGAAATCGATGTCACAATCAAGCTTGCCAATAGAGACACTATTTCACCAGTTGGGATTGTTAGAGATGTTGAAGTCTTGTGTGAGAAAGCTAAATATCCTGCTGATTTCTTTTTCTTGGCTCCCCACAAGATAACTTTTGCCCCATTATATTTGGTAGACCCTTCTTGAATACTGTTAATGCTAAGATAGACTGCAAAAAGGATGTTGCTACTATTGGTTTGGGGGATATGTCTCATGAGTTTAATTTTGCTAAATTTCGTAGACAACCCCATGATAAAGAATTGCCTAGTAAAGATGAAATTATTTGGTCTTGCTTCTATTGCCGTGCCTCCTAATGATCCTTTAGAACAATATTTGCTAGACCATGAAAATGATATGTTTATGAATGAAAGAAGGGAAATAGATGAAGTATTCTTTAAACAGGGACCTATTTTGAAACACAACTTGCCTGTTGAAATCCTAGGGGATCCTCCTCCACCCAAGGGTGATCCGTGTTTGAGCTTAAACCTTTACCTGATACTCTTAAATATGCTTATTGATGAGAAAGAGATATATCCTATTATTATTAGTGCTAACCTTTCAGAGCATGAAGAAAAGAAATTATTGAAAACTCTGAAGAAGCACCGTGCTGCTATTGGATATACTCTTGATGATCTTAAGGGCATTAGTCCCACTCTATGCCAGCACAAAATAAAATTGGAGAAAGATGCGAAACCGGTTGTTGATCACCAATGACGGTTAAATCCTAAGATGAAAGAAGTGGTAAGAAAAGAAATACTAAAGCTTCTGGAGGCAGGTATAATTTATCCCGTTGCTGATAGTCAGTGGGTAAGTCCTGTCCATTGTGTCCCTAAGAAGGGAGGTATTACTGTTGTTCCTAATGATAAAGATGAATTGATCCCACAAAGAATTGTTACAGGTTATAGAATGGTAATTGATTTCCGCAAATTAAATAAAGCTACTAAAAAGGATCATTACCCTTTACCTTTTATTGATCAAATGCTAGAAAGATTATCCAAACATACACATTTTTGCTTTCTAGATGGTTATTCTGGTTTCTCTCAAATACCTGTGTCAAAAGAGGATCAAGAAAAGACAACTTTTACTTGCCCTTTCGGTACCTTTGCTTATAGACGTATGCCTTTTGGTTTATGCAATGCACCTGCTACCTTTCAAAGATGTATGACTGCTATATTCTCTGACTTTTGTGAAAAGATTGTTGAGGTTCATGGATGATTTTTCTGTATATGGAACTTCTTTTGATGATTGCTTAAGCAACCTTGATCGAGTTTTGCAGAGATGTGAAGAAACTAATCTTGTCTTGAATTGGGAGAAGTGCCACTTTATGGTTAATGAAGGTATTGTCTTGGGGCATAAAATTTCTGAAAGAGGTATTGAAGTTGATAAAGCTAAGGTTGATGCTATTGAAAAGATCGTGTCCTAAGGACATTAAAGGTATAAGAAGTTTCCTTGGTCATGCCGGTTTTTATAGGAGGTTCATTAAGGACTTCTCTAAAATTTCTAGGCCTCTGACTAATCTCTTACAAAAAGATGTTCCTTTTGTCTTTGATGATGATTGTGTAGAAGCATTTGAAATACTTAAGAAAGCTTTGATTTCTGCACCTATTGTTCAGCCTCCTGATTGGAATTTACCATTTGAAATTATGTGTGATGCTAGTGATTATGCTGTAGGGGCTGTTCTAGGACAAAGAGTTGATAAGAAATTAAATGTTATCCAATATGCTAGTAAAACTCTAGACAGTGCCAAAGAAATTATGCTACTACTGAAAAAGAATTTTTAGCAGTTGTATTTGCTTGTGATAAGTTCAGACCTTATATTGTTGATTCTAAAGTAACTATTCACACTGATCATGCTGCTATTAAATATCTTATGGAAAAGAAAGATGCTAAACCTAGACTTATTAGATGGGTTCTCTTGCTACAAGAATTTGATTTGCATATTATTGATAGAAAGGGAGCTGAGAACCCCGTTGCAGACAACTTGTCTAGGTTAGAGAATGTTCTTGATGACCCACTACCTATTGATGATAGCTTTCCTGATGAACAATTAGCTGTCATAAATGTCTTCTCGTACTGCTCCATGGTATGCTAATTATGCTAATTACATTGTTGCTAAATTTATACCACCTAGTTTCACATACCAGCAAAAGAAAAAGTTCTTCTATGATTTAAGACATTACTTTGGGATGACCCACACCTTTATAAAGAAGGAGTAGATGGTGTTATTAGACGTTGTGTACCTGAGCATGAACAGGAACAAATCCTATGCAAGTGTCACTCCGAGGCTTATGGAGGACACCATGCGGAGATAGAACTGCACATAAGGTACTGCAATCCGGTTTTTATTGGCCTACTCTCTTCAAGGATGCCGTAAGTTTGTCTTGTCTTGTGATGAATGTCAAAGAATTGGTAATTGCTACTCTTGAGCATTGCGTTGGTTTTCCCTTGAAGAGGAAAGGGTGATGCAGCAAAGTAGTGTAAGTATTTCCCTCAGTTTTTGAGAACCAAGGTATCAATCCAGTAGGAGGCACACACAAGTCCCTCGTACCTACACAAACAAATAAGAACCTCGCAACCAACGCGATAAAGGGGTTGCCAATCCCTTCACGGTCACTTACGAGAGTGAGATCTGATAGAGATGATAAGATAATATTTTTGGTATTTTTATGATAAAGATTAAAAGTAAAGATTGTAAAATGAAAGGTAATAGAAAATAACTTGTTGATGGAAGATTAATATAATGGAGAATATACCCGGGGGCCATATGTTTCACTAGTGGCTTCTCTAAACATAGCATAAGTATTACGGTGGGTGAACAAATTACTGTCGAGCAATTGATAGAAAAGTGAATAATTATGAGAATATCTAGGCATGATCATGTATATAGGCATCACGTCTGTGACAAGTTGACCGACTCCTTCCTCCATCTACTACTATTACTCCACACATCGACCACTATCCAGCATGCATCTATAGTATTAAGTTCATAAGAACAGAGTAACGCATTAGGTAAGATGACATGATGTAGAGGGATAAACTCAAGCAATATGGTATAAATCCCATCTTTTTATCCTTGATGGCAACAATACAATATGTGTCGTTTCCCTTTCTGTCCCTGGGATCGAGCACCGCAAGATTGAACCCAAAGCTAAGCACTTCTCCCATTGCAAGAAGGATCAATCTAGTAGGCCAAACCAAACTGATAATTCGAAGAGACTTGCAAAGATAACCAATCATACATAAAAGATTTCAGAGAAGAATCAAATATTGTTCATAGATAGACTTGATCATAAACCCACAATTCATTGGATTTCGACAAACACACTACAAAAAGAGTTACATCGAATAGATCTCCAAGAAGATCTAGGAGAACTTTGTATTGAGATTCAAAGAGAGAGAAGAAGCCATCTAGCTAATAACTATGGACCCAAAGGTCTGAAGTAAACTACTCACACATCATCGGAGGGGCCATGGAGTTGATGTAGAGGCCCTCCGTGATCGATGCCCCCTCCGGCGGAGCTCCGGAAAAGGCCCCAAAATGGGATCTCTTGGGTACAGAAGGTTGCGGCGGTGGAAATAGGGTTCCATGGTGCTCCTGGATGTTTTCAGGGTATATGAGTATATATAGGAGGAAGAAGTAGGTCGGTTGAGCCACGAGGGTGGAGGGCGCGCCCAGGGGGGTAGGAGCGCCCCCTTGCCTCATGGACTCCTTGTTCGTTTCTTGACGTCCACTCCAAGTCCTCTGGATCACGTTTGTTCCAAAAATCACGTTCCCGAAGGTTTCATTCTGTTTGGATTCCGTTTGATATTCCTTTTCTGCGAAACACTGAAATAGGCAAAAAATAGCAATTTGCACTGGGCCTTGGGTTAATAGGTTAGTCCCAAAAATAATATAAAAGTGTAAAATAAAGCCCATTAACATCCAAAACAGGTAATATAATAGCATCGAACAATAAAAAATTATAGATACGTTGGAGACGTATCAGTAATATTTGTAGACGTCAAGAAATGCCTATGAATTATTCACTTGTTATTGAACCATTTGTCGTTTGGGGCTTTGATTATATGGGACCATTTCCTTCCTCTAATGGGTACACACATATTTTAGTTGCTGTTGATTACGTTACTAAGTGGGTAGAAGCTATTCCAACTAGTAGTGCTGATCATAACACCTCTATTAAGATGCTTAAAGAAGTTATTTTTTCCAAGGTTTGGAGTCCCTAGATACTTAATGACTGATGGTGGTTCACATTTTATTCATGGTGCCTTTCGTAAAATGCTTGCTAAGTATGATGTTAATCAAAGAATTGCATCTCCTTATCACCCACAGTCTAGTGGCCAAGTAGACCTGAGCAATAGAGAGCTTAAATTAATTTTGCAAAAGACCGTTAATAGATCTAGAAAGAATTGGTCCAAGAAACTTGATGATGCATTATGAGCTTATAGAACTGCATATAAAAATCCTATGGGTATGTTTCCATATAAGATGGTCTACGGAAAAGCATGTCACTTACCTTTCAAACTGGAACATAAGGCATATTGGGCCATTAAAGAGCTCAATTATGATTTCAAACTTGCCGGTGAGAAGAGGCTTTTTGATATTAGCTCACTTGATGAATGGAGAACCCAGGCCTATGAGAATGCCAAACTGTTTAAAGAAAAAGTTAAATGATGGCATGACAAAAGGATACAAAAATGTGAGTTTAATGAAGGTGATTATGTATACTTATACAACTCTCGTTTAAGATTTTTTTGTAGGCAAACTCCTCTCAAAATGGGAAGGTCCTTACATTATCAAGGAGGTCTATCGTTCCGGTGCCATAAAAATCAACAACTTCGAAGGCACAAATCCAAGGGTGGTGAACGGTCAAAGAATCAAACATTATATCTCAGGTAATCCAATAAATGTTGAAACTAATGTTATTGAAACCGTAACCCCGGAGGAATACATAAGGGACACTTTCCAGAACGTTTCAGACTCCGAAAAGGAAGAGGTATGTGGTACGGTAAGTAAACCGACTCCAAAATAGTTCTAATAACAATATTTCTCTGTTTTGGAATATTTAAGAAAATAAGAAAATAAGAAGTAGTCCGGGAAGGACATGAGGCGTCCATGAGGGTGGAGGGCGCTCCCTACCCCCTTGGGCGCGCCCCCTGCCTTGTGGGCACCTCGTGTGCTCTCCGGAATCCGTTTTCTTGCACGATACTTCTTTTGGTTGGTAAAAATTCATTATATAATCTCCCAAATGTTTTGACCACCGCATCACGCAAATATCTCCTATTTGTGTTTCGAGCTATTTCTACTGCAGCTCTAGAGCAAGATGTCTTCTCAAGAGTCAGTCGGGGAGAGCCGGGTGTCTCATCCGATACCGGGCAAGAGCAAACAGAGATGTTGACCACTTTGGGACATCAACTGAGGAAGAGATGGAGGACGACTTGAAAATGATAGATGCCATGGAGGAGGATCAAGAAGTTACTTCTCGTTTCTGAGACGGATTCACGACGGGGGAACTACAGAGATCAACAATTCCAAACTCGGTCATCCCTTCCAATGTTAAATTTATTTCTTATGAAAATATGAAAAGGAGTGTTACTAGTTCTCCCGCAGCTATGCAACGTCCTTGGGTGAAAGGAGCTTTAGCCGTCATGGGCAAGCTCTGTAAGGAAATAATGGACCTCAAGCAGCAAGTCAATAAGCTCGAGGAAGAGAATCGTATCCTGAGGGGCATCATCGCCAAGAATATCATATCACCACCCCCGAAGAAGGAGCATAAACACATGGGTATGGGCACTCCCCTTGGTGACTGCCAAGCTTGGGGGAGTGCCCCGGTATCGTATCACCATCACACTTTTATCTTTACCATTTTTCTTAGTTCGGTCCTTTTGGTAATATCTTGATCTAGTAGAATAAAGTTTTAGTACGATCTAGTTTTGAGTTTTGCTTTATAATCCTTCTATGTAATCGAGTCCGTGAGCTTTATATAATCAATATTATTGTTGAGTCAAGGGCTTGATTATCTTGCTATGATCTTGAGGGGATAAAATAAAAGAGAAGAGAAAGAATAAAAAGAAATAAAGAGATCATATGGATCTTATGGAGAGTAATGACTTCACATATAGAGAGTATGATGAATAAAAGTTGTTGGGAGTTGACACACATAGTTTTGGTCATCATTTCAATTAATAGTAAGTAATAAATAAAGAGAGGTTTTCACATATAAATATACTATCTTGGACATCTTTTATGATTGTGAGCACTATTAAAATATGACATGCTAAAGGAGTTGAGGTTGGACAAGGAAGACAATAATGGGTTATGTTTCTTACATTCTGAATAAATTATATTGTCATGGATCATCCAACATGTTGAGCTTGCCTTTCCCTCTCATGCTAGCCAAATTCTATGCACCAAGTAGAGATACTACTTGTGCTTCCAAATATCCTTAAACCTAGTTTTTCCATGAGAGTCCACCATATCTACCTATGGATTGAGTAAGATCCTTCAAGTAAGTTGTCATCGTTGCAAGCAATAAAAATTGCTCTCTAAATATGTATGATGCGGAGAAAATAAGCTTTATACGATCTTGTGATGTGGAACAAATAAAAGCGAGGACTGCATAATAAAGGTCCATACACAAGTGGCAATATAAAGTGATGTTCTTTTGCATTAAGATTTTGTGCATCCAACCATAAAAGCACATGACAACCTCTGCTTCCCTATGCGAAGGGCCTATCTTTTATTCTTGTCTTATAATTCATACAAGAGTCATGGTGATCTTCACCTTTCCTTTTTACATTTTATCCTTTGGCAAGCACAATATGTTGGAAAGATCCTAATATATATAGCTAATTGGATGTAAGTTTTCATGAACTATTATTGTTGACATTACCCTTGAGGTAAAAGGTTGGGAGGCAAAACTATAAGCCCCTATCTTTCTCCGTGTCCGACTAAAACTTCATAACCATAAATATTGCTTGAGTGTTAGCAATTGTGAAAGACTAAATGATGGTTGAGTATGTGGACTTGCTGAAAAGCTCTTCTATTGACTCTTTCCTATGTTATGATAAATTGCAATTGCTTCAATGACTGAGATTATAGTTTGTTGGTTCTCAATGAAGTTTCTGATTCATACTTGAAATTTTAAATGAATTGTTACTTTAGCATAAGAAATCATATGACAATATTTATATATGTTGTTGTCCTAAGAATGATCATGATGCCCTCGTGTCCGTATTTTATTTTATCAACACCTCTATCTTTAAACATGTGGACATATTTTTCGACATCGGCTTTCCGCTTGAGGACAAGCGAGGTCTAATCTTGGGGGGGTTGATACGTCCATTTTGCATCATGCTTTTATATTGATATTTATTGCATTATGGGATTTTATTACACATTATGGCACAATACTTATGCTTTCTCTCTTATTTTACAAGGTTTACATGAAGAGGGAGAAATGCCGGCAGCTGGAATTCTGGGCTGGTAGAGGAGCAAATATTTAGAGACCTATTATGCACATCTCCCAAAAGTCCTGAAATTTTCACGGGAGCAACCTTTCAGAATATATAAAAAATATTGGGTGAAAGAAGTACCAAAGGGAGTCCACCCACCATCCACGAGGGTGGGGGGCGCGCCCTAACCCCCTGGGCGTGCCCCCCTGCCTCGTGGGCCCCTTGGCAGCCCTTTGATGCCCATCTTTGGCTATATGGAGTCTTTCGTCGAGGAAAAAAATCATAAGCAAGCTTACGGGATGAAACTCCGCCGCCACGAGGCGGAACCTTGGCGGAACCAATCTAGGGCTCCGGCGGAGCTGTTCTGCCGGGGAAACTTCCCTCCGGGAGGGGGAAATCATCACCATCATTATCACCATCGATCCTCTCATTGGGAGGGGGTCAATCTCCATCAACATCTTCACCAACACCATCTCATCTCAAACCCTAGTTCATCGCTTGTATCCAATCTTTGTCCCAAAGCCTCAGATTGTACCTGTGGGTTGCTAGTAGTGTTGATTACTCTTTGTAGTTGATGCTAGTTGGTTTACTTCGGTGGAAGATCATATGTTCAGATCCTTTATGCATATTAATACCCCTCTGATTATGAACATGAATATGATTTGTGATAGTTACGTTTGTTCCTGAAGGACATGGAAGCCTTACTATAAGTAGTCATGTGGATTTGGTATTCGTTCGATATTTGATGAGATGTAATGTTTGTCTTTCCTCTAGTGGTGTCATGTGAACGTCGACTAATGACACTTCACCATTGTTTGGGCCTAGAGGAAGGCATTGGGGAGTAATAAGTAGATGATGGGTTGCTGGAGTGACAGAAGCTTAAACCCATAGTTTATGAGTTGCTTCGTAAGGGGCTGATTTGGATCCATATGTTTCATGCTATGGTTAGGTTTACCTTAATACTTCTTTTGTAGTTGCGGATGCTTGCAATAGGGGTTAATCATAAGTGGGATGCTTGTTCAAGAAAGGGTAGTACCCAAGCACCGATCCACCCACATATCAAATTATCAAAGTACCAAACGCGAACCATATTAACGTGATGAAAACTAGCTTGACGATAATTCCCATGTGTCCTGAGGTGCGCTTTCTTTATATAAGAGTTTGTCCAGGCTTGTCCTTTGCTATAAAAAGGATTGGGCCATCTTTGATGCACCTTATTTACTTTCATTACTCGTTACCTGTTACAAATTACCTTATCACAAAACTATCTGTTACCGATAATTTCAGTGCTTGCAGAGAATACCTTACTGAAAACCGCTTATCATTTCCTTCTGCTCCTCGTTGGGTTCGACACTCTTACTTATCGAAAGGACTACGATAGATCGCCTATACTTGTGGGTCATCAGATGCCCGCTCCTCAGTACCCCTACTACCATCCAGAGTACTGATCGACTACCAAGTTAGTCCAAAAGCCTAATCTTGGCGGAGTACGTGTTTCTCACCGACATTACATTCATGTCCACTTATTCATCTTGTCGATGTTCACACTTTTTCATTGTATCATCCATGTTTAAATTTTATTTTTCTTGCTTTCTTCTTGTGTGTTTGAAAAACTTTAGAAAAACAAAAAAAAAGTTGTAGCTGTAGTATTAAAAAGAAAACCCAGAAAGATTTCCTTGTTCTTCTTTTGCTTGTTGGGAGCTTTCCCATGTAAATAGTTTTTCTTGTTTTTGCTTTCCCCTTTTATTTTCTTGTTTAATAAAACCAAAAACTCCAAAAATATTTTAGTGTATTTCTTCTGAATTTCTTTTCCTTTTATTCCAGTTGTGCCAAGGAGAACACCACGATGAAAATGTTGAGTGGCTCTCATATGAATAACTGTTGAACTAATAAAGAGCCCATTTACCTTGTCTTCTCCTGTTGAATAAAATGTTTTGCAGATTCTAGCTTAGTCCATGGCACTCTTGCACTATTATTATTTTCACATCGTTCGATCATGCAAGTGAAAGGCAATAATGACGATATTCGATGAACTGGCCGTGGCAGAGAGAAACTGGTATGAACTCGACTTGTTCTGTTTGTGTAAATATGTTTAACCTAGTATCCATGATTCAGCCAATTATAATTAAACAATGTATGCAATGACAATTAGAGATTATAGTTTTTCATGCCATGCATAAGTAGCTGGGAGTGGATAATGATTTATCTTGGATACCACCATTGCGTTAAAATGATTGTGATGTAGTATGATGATATGGTATCCTCCTCTGAATGTTCGAGTGGCTTGACTTGGCACATGTTTATGCATGTAGTTGAATCAAAACCAACATAACCTCTATGATATTTATGTTCATGGGGTTCATATCCTACTCATGCTAGTGTCCAATGTTACTTATGCATAATGCATGATCATGATCGTTGTTGCTCTGTAGCTGTTCGCTTCTCAATCTAATTGCTAGCCTTCGCCTGTACTAAGTGGGGATTCTGCTTGTACATCAAAAACCCTGAACCCAAAGTTATTCCAGATGAGTCCACCATACCTACCTATATGCGGTATTACCCTGCCGTCCTAAGTAAATTTGCATGTTGCCACCTCTAAAAACTTCTAAAAAAATATCGGTTTTGTGTGCCTGGATCGTTCATGGAACGACAGGAAGTGGTCGGTATCTTCCATGCTAAGCGGGTTATTCTCAGGTCGAGTGTTTATTCATTCGCCATCGCACGAGAAAATGACGGTAATAGGGATGCCCAGTCCCAAACTGCAAAATACAGAAAGAGTAAATCGCTCAAATAATCAAACAAAAACTCCCAGTGGAGTCAAAACCTTTACTTTTTATCGCTTGGGAACCGCCACTAGCTTGTTTAGTATGCAAGATATTGATAACTGATAGTTGTGAAGTAAATGAGAAGGGTGCATGTCTCAAAATATCATTTATCTCTATTTTAAAAATTGAGCTCTAGAACCTCTCCAAATCACTGCTTCCCTTGTGAAGGGACTATCTATTTACTTTTATGTTGTGTCATCACCTTCTAAAACAAGCGCTAGAACCTAAGAGCACAGCTGTCATGACTTATGCATTGTGTGTAGCTAATGTTGGGTGCATCATGACTGGATCTTTTCTACCATGAATTACAATGTTTAGTCACTGCTTGGACTTTGGTGGTGCTCTGCATTTATGTTTTGCGGTCTCAGAAAGGGCTAGCGAGATACCACTATTGTCATATTATATCATGGTTGTTTTAACAACGTATTGCCGTTTGAGATGTCTTATTATTGCTCGCAAGCTGATTATGTCATTGATATGAGTTAATATAATCTTTAAGAGTTATTGTCGGCATGGTTAGTTATAATGTTGGTTGAAAACCTGGGTGCTGTTTAAGCTTATTTATGCAAACAAGAGCAAAAGAGTTCATAAAAGTTTTTTCTTTTTCACTTTCAATTTATCAACTGAATTGCTTGAGGACAAGCAAAGGTTTAAGCTTGGGGGAGTTGATACGTCTCCAACATATCTACTTTTCCTAATGTTTTTCCTCTTGTTTTGGACTCTAATTTGCATGATTTGAATGAAACTAACCCCGGACTGACGTTGTTTTTAGCAGAACTACCATCATGTTGTTTTTGTGCAGAAATAAATGTTCTCGGAATGGAACGAAACTTTGTGAGGATTTTTTATATCAATAATAAGAATTTCTGGAGCCAAGACCCACCAGAGGGGGGCACCTGGGTGAGCATAACCCACCAAGGTGCGCCCCCCTCTCCTGGTGCGCCCAGGTGGGTTGTGCCCACCTGGTGGCCCCATAGACCCCGAAACTGATACTATAAAATCCTATTTTTCCAGAAAAAAAATCAGGGAGAAAGAATTATCACGATCCACAAGACGGAGCCGCCGTCACCTCCTGTTCTTCATCGGGAGGCAAGATCTGGAGTCCGTTTGGTGCTCAGGAGAGGGGGATCTTCGTTCTTCGTCAACACCAACCATTCTCCATCGCCAATTCCATGATGCTCCCCACCGGGAGTGAGTAATTCCTTCGTAGGCTCACTGGTCGGTGAGGAGTTGGATGAGATTCATCATGTAATCGAGTTAGTTTTGTTAGGGCTTGATCCCTAGTATCCACTATGTTCTTAGATTGATGTTGCTATGACTTTGCCATGCTTAATGCTTGTCATTTTGGGCCCGGGTGCCATGATTTCAGATCTGAACCATTTATTTTATCACCATTATATCCATGTTCTAGATCCGATCTTGCAAGTTATAGCCACCTACTATGTGTTATGATCCGGCAACCCCGGAGTGACGATAGCCGGGACCACTCCCGGTGATGACCGTAATTTGAGGAGTTCATGTATTCACTATGTGTTAATGCTTTGTTCCGGTTCTGTATTAAAAGGAGGCCTTAATATCCCTTAGTTTCCAATATGACCCCACTGCCACGAGAGGGTAGGATAAAAGATGTCATGCAAGTTTATTT
>NC_053024.1:143674379-143685826 GCF_003073215.2 Triticum urartu | reverse complement strand
CCACGTCAATCAAGTACATAAATAACATTACATCATCCAACCAACACTCATGGCCCGACTACGGCGCCAAAATAAAAGAGAACCCAACATGCGACACGGTCCCGATCACCCCCAACTGGGCACCACTACTGATCATCGGGAAAGAACATAGTAACGTTGAGAGTCTTCGTCGAACTCCCACTTGAGCTCATAGCGTCTCCTGGAGCGGAATCATCAGGCCCTGCATCTGGTGTAATAGTAATCTGTGAGCCAAGGGACTCAGCAAATCTCGCACCCTCGCGATCAAGACTATTTAAGCTTATAGGTGAAGGCAAGGTAAATATGAGTGGAGCTACAGCAAGCGACTAGCAAGTATGGTGGCTAACTTATTCGCAAAAGAGAGCGAGAAGAGGAGGCAAAGCGCGAGCGAGAAACTAGAGAACACCTGCGCAAACATTACTCCAACACCGTGTCCACTTCCCGGACTCCGCCGAGAAGAGGCCATCACGGTAACACACTCAGTTGATTCATTTTAATTAATTAAGGTTCAAGTTATCTACAACCGGACATTAACAAATTCCCATCTGCCCATAACCGCGGGCACGGCTTTCGAAAGTTCAAATCCCTGCAGGGGAGTCCCAACTTAGCCCATGACAAGCTCTCACGGTCAACGAAGGAATAGACCTCCTCCCAAGACGTTCCGATCAGACTCGGTATCTCGGTAATTCAAGACACTTCGACAGGTTAAAACAAGACCAGCAACACCGCCCGAATGTGCCGACAAATCCCGATAGGAGCTGCACATATCTCTTTCTCAGGGCACACTCAGATTGTCTAGGTACGGGTAGGCCAGCCCAGAGTTGCCCCTGGTGGCCACCGGTAGCTGACAGGTGGACCAACACTCAGAGGAGCACTGGCCCGGGGGGGTTAAAATAAGATGACCCTTGAGTCTGCAGAACCCAAGGGAAAAAAGGCTAGGTGGCAAATGGTAAAACCAAGGTTGGGCATTGCTGGAGAAAAGCTTTAATCAAGGCGAAATATCAAGGGTGTTCCCATTATAATAAGACGCGTAAAACAAGACCAGAACGCCGCTAAGAATGGACGCAAATATCCGATTGTTCGGCCTGGGTAACATCCACACCGATCTCGAGAAACATGGATTAGTAGTTAGCAGCCAGAGTTGCAGTGGCGGGCAGAGCTGGACCACAACACTAGCTAAGGAGCATGCCTTCCGACCCTACCAAGGATATACTAGTATGGCTAAGATAACCTTAGCAAAATTATAAATGATGTCAAGGGGTATGTTATAAGCACAAGTAATAACTACAAAGTTCCGAACACATGGAACAAAACGGCCTCATATTTTTGCTTCACCTGTTACCAACAGCTACGCTATAGATGCAGTAAGTTATCAAATAGCATGTGTAATAAAAGCACTGAGCAAGGAGCAATCTTCACTGATAGCAAGCTATAGGGTGAGCAACAATAGTTCAGATCAACGCATACGATTGCTGAGGTGACAGGTGTGTGGAGAGGTTTGACATGGAAGGGAGGCTGACAACAAATTGTAGGCATCGTAGCATTGGCATAGCAAAAGAGCGAGCAAACTAGCATAGCAAAGATAGTAGTGATTTCGAGGGTATGATCATCTTGCCTGCAAAGTGTCAGAGTTGACTGGATCCTCGAAAGCAAACTCAACGGGCTCCTCGTTAGCGAACTCGTCTCCCGCTCTACCCTAACAAGACAAACAAGCAACAAGGATACATCAACCACGTGCAACCGTAAAGCAATATGATGCAATGATGATATGCTATGCGGGATGCGATGCGGGATGCAAAATGCAAGATATGACAGGAAATGCATGAACCTGGCCTCAACTTGGAACCAAGTGTGCCACTGGAAAGATGAGATGAAATCGCTTGAAAACGATATAAAGAACGCCGGAATCGGAGTTACGGTTTGGAAATGGCAAGCGATTAATATGACACCGGTCTGCGATTTACAGCAAGTAGCCATCTAAATGCAATGAGATGAACATGCTACAGCACCCAAACATGACAACAAAATACATGGCAGGGATGCATTTCAAGATGCTTAACAAAAGTCTAGCACTGAGATACGGCCAAATCATTCATTAACAGGTTCAAACAAGCATGGCAAAAATGCATATGACAAACAGATTTCAGACTTAGTGAAATTAACACTTGTCTGGAATTTCAGATCAGGTAGCTCTCTTCGGAGCAACAAAACTACATGCTACAGGACCTGAACATGGCAAAGTAAAGCATGGCATGGAGCTACTCAAAGAGCTTAACAAAAGTCCCTTAGTGACCTTGAGCCAAAAGGGATCAGAAAATACAATTGCAAGCATGTGAACATAGCAAAAACATAATCAGTTTTCAGACAGTGAAAAACTTGACACATGCTGAAATATAACTCAAGTAGGCATGTTTACGAGCTCGATGCACTCACTACGTGTGCAAGTCATGGCAAGACAAGCATACACCATCAAGAAGGCACAAAATTCAATCTAGACATGGCAAGAACAATAGCATAGCATGCATCGGATCAACTACAACATCACCGGCAAAATTGCAAACAAGTTGACAATCTGCCCAGATTCACAAAGTAGCAAAAGTAGAGCTCGATTGACTCAAGCTAGGGTGCTCCATAATTGCAAACAAAGACATGGATGGATAGAGCACTACAATATTAACAAAACATCCTTACTGATCATCCTCAAAAGAGGCACGGATCACTAGGAAACAACATGAACATATGGCATCATGAGATAAACAGCTCAAGGACTTAGTGGAAATGCTAAGTCCCTGAAAACAGAATTACAAGTGCACCACTTTGCAAGCTTGCACGTCACCACACACATCACAAAAATACATGGTTGCACCTCTGGAAAGATGACAAACCCTTAACAAAACATATGTAGAGCATCAGGGCATATCATGCACACATATAATCATGGCAAAAATGACAAAAACCTAAATGGAGTAGCAGATCTGACAATTATCTCAAGTAGCCCTCTTCTAACAGCATTTCGGGCATCAAGATGAACTCAAATGAAAATGATGCAATGGAATTAAATGATGTACTCTCTGAGATGAACATTTTGATATGCTATATGCATGAATCGGAGCTACGGATGCAAAGTACGAGGTATGAGACAGGGACATGGATCTTGAATTTCTGGAACTTAGAGAAAAAAATGCACCCTGGGTTTACTGTTCACAGAATCTGGATCGGGCGCGAGGTCACTGTGCACGGCGACGCGCGTGAAAGCGAGGAACGATGCGTCGGGCTCGCCGAGGATGTGGGTGCCGGGTACGGCGCAGGCGTTCGTGAAGGAGGATGGGAGAGAGGAAGACTGGCGGTCAGTCGGGATCCAACCGATTGGGCGCGGCTCGGGCGACGGACGTGTTCGCGTCCGTGGGCGCGGTGTTGTCCCGCGGTGAGGTGCGGCGGCTTGGGCAGGCGGCGATGTGGCCGGGCGGCGGGCGCAGATGGCGGCTTCGGCGGTGCGGCGACGGCGGGCGCCGCGCGCGGCGGCGCCGGACGCGAGGCAGGGCGGCGCGGCGAGGCGCCCTGGAGGGAGGAGGCGCGGCCCGGGCGCGGGACGGAGGGGGCCGGCCTTGGGCCCGGCGGGCCGGCGGGTGTGGCGGCGGCGGGAGGCCACGTGGCAGCGTGGGAGTGGGCGCGGGCGGTGGAGCGGACGCGTCCGCGGGGCGGACGTGTCCGGCCGGCGCGGATCTGGGATTTAGGGTTTGAGGACGAGGGGGATCCGAATTTCGGGGAAGGGGTCTTTATATAGGCATAGGAGGAGCTAGGAGAGTCCAAATGAGGTGCGGTTTTCGGCCACGCGATCGTGATCGAACGCTCTAGATGATGGAGCAGAGTTAGGTGGGTTTTGGGCCATATTGGAGGGGTGTTGGGCTGCAACACACACAAGGCCTTTTCGGTCCCTCGGTTAACCGTTGGAGTATCAAACGAAGTCCAAATGATACGAAACTTGACAGCGGTCTACCGGTAGTAAACCAAGGCCGCTTGGCAATTCTCGGTCCAATCCAGAAATGTTTAATCCCCACACACAAAGAAAGGTAGAAATGACCACTGGAGGAGAACGAAGCGCCGGAATGCAAAACAGACAACGGGGAAAATGCTCGAATGCATGAGACAAACACGTATGCAAATGCAATGCACATGATGACATGATATGATATGATATGCATGACAGCGATGACAACACATGGAGACAAAGACCCGAACCCGAGAAAATAAAATAACTTAACACCGGAAACGGCAAGAGTTGGAGTACAAATTGGGAAAGTTACATCCGGGGTGTTACAGCGACATTGAACCGATGGCCGAATACATCACTTGGAGATCATTAAAGGAGGAACCCGCCTTGTAATGTCGAAGACAATTTGTGTGCCGAACACCTCGCTATTGAAGACTAGTTCGGGGGCTACTAAGGGAGTCCTGGACTAAGGGGTCCTCGGGCGTCCGACCTATTATCCATGGGCCGGACTGATGGGCTGTGAAGACATGAAGGCCGAAGACTGTACCCGTGTACAGATTGGACTCTCCTTTGAGTGGAGGGCAAGCTTGGCGACTGACTCTGAAGATTCCTTCTTATGTAACCGACTCTATGTAACCCTAGATTCCCCCCTACCCGGTGTCTATATATACCTGAGGGGTTAGTCCGGAAAGGATATACTCATTACCATAGTCATACAGGCTAGGCTTCTAGGGTTTAGCCATTACGATCTCATGGTAGATCAACTCTTGTAACACTCATAAGATCAATCAAGCCGGACGTAGGGTATTACTTCCATAGAGAGGGCCCGAACCTGGGTAAACATCGTGTCCCCCGTCTCCTGTTACCATCGATCCTAGACGCATAGTCCGGGACCCCCTACCCGAGATCCGCCGGTTTTGACACCAACACGGGGGTGTTCGAAAAAGCATTTGATCACTCTTGACCCAATGTCTTGGTCCGTGAAGGAGGTGTCAAAGTAGCGAACCAAGCAACCAGACTATAGGGCGTTAACACTTTCACTTAGCCATAGGAGTTTTATGGTGGGTCTACGACATAGCCCCTGGTATGTACGTGGCTTATTCATACGATGCGTTTACATATTTGACCAGAAAGAGGTCCTTCGTGTGACACGGAGGAATCGCTAGAGATTCCGATAAGTCATCGAGTGGTTGACCAGCTCTCGCGCATCATGATAGTCAATTTTCGGCTTTCTCTACTGAGGTGCTGAGCCAGGTGAACCAGAAGCACAATCGCAGTAGTTCTCCCTTTACTACCCTAGTCGATAGAGCGGAACGTACGATAGCAAGCATAGGAGCCGGGCAACCCAACTATTGACCCAAGACATGATTCGGAGCTGATGCATATAAGGCCAAACTCGCGACGCCGAAGTACGCTCTAAAAGCTATTCGGACTTTGTTGGCAACTCATTTGTTCCTGTACCGAGCCCCTGGCAAGTTAAGCCCGGGGTATATCTGTGAAACAACCATAGGGGCGTATTCATTTGCGGAAATACGCGGATGATTAATTCGGGTAATGTGAACTGGGACCTGAGCGATATGCCAAAGATTACTTGATGTATATAAAGGCCACGACCCCGGCTATTTGATATGCCCTGGGTCGAAGGCAGAGGAAAAAGGCATGTTACAGGCTCAAAAAAGAGTGCGGTATACAAAAAGTTATTTTGGACCTCCTGTCGCACGTCTGCGCCGCCTG
Source organism: Triticum urartu (assembly GCF_003073215.2). Classification (NCBI taxonomy): domain Eukaryota; kingdom Viridiplantae; phylum Streptophyta; class Magnoliopsida; order Poales; family Poaceae; genus Triticum; species Triticum urartu. The sequence continues at coordinate 143,680,083 of NC_053024.1, read as the reverse complement.
TCCTCGGCAAGGGGAATCCTTGAAGGAAGTAGCCTCGTAGGTGAGTGTACGGATCCGAACTCCGATGGAGTCGGTCTTAGATGTTTCTCCTTTGCGCCACCTATTTTTAAGAGATAATGAAGAAAGAAAAAGGGAAGTAGATAAAAATGTTACCGGAGTGCTTGCAGCCTTGTCCGTATTATGCTTCCGCCAATGCCCATGGTATCTTAAGTGCGTAGTTATGTATGCACGATATAGTTTTAACGGGTATATGAGATGGGCAATGGAAGCCGAACTGCTATTTCTGCTCCGGATTTGATCGATCTTCGGGGGGAAATTGCTTCTGACCCTCGGCATTTGGCTGGTGAACCACTCCGTCGTCCCTATTTCCTGGTGCCCCCCTTCCCTTGTGTTCGGCGTTGAGCTTGCCGGCCTGCTTGAGGACCCAACAGCTTCTGTTGGTATGATTAGTTGGTTTATTAGGGTGGCCGTGAATCAGGCACGGTCGGTCTAGTACCCTGTCTAGGTTGGATGATCCGTCTCTGTTCGCCTTGAATGGCTTTTTCCGTTGACCATGCTTGGGATTGCTGAATCCGGCGTTGACCATTGTTTCGCGTGATCTTTCATTATCATTGCGACTGTTGTGTTTGCTTTATCGTGGCTTGCCATTGCCGTCTCAAATTTCAGAAGTTCCTGAGTCGCTGGCTCTATTGCTTCTGCGAGCAAGCCAGTGGTCTTCTCCCGCGCAAAAGCGGGTCATTAGAGCGGTAAGGGATGTCATGGATCTAGGTCCTTCTTGACCGAGGTGGCGTGCAAGCCATTCACCCCGGACGCTGTGTTTAAAGGCGGCAAGGGCTTCCGCGTCCGGAAAGTCGACGATTTGGTTCTTTTTAACTAAGAACCTAGTCCAGAGCTTCCTGGATGACTCTCCGGGCTGCTGGAAAATGTGACATAAGTCATTGGCGTCTGGTGGCCGGACATATGTTCCTTGGAAGTTGTCGCGAAAGGCGTCCTCCAAATCTTCCCAGCTGCCAATAGAATTTTCTGGCAGACTGCTTAACCAGTACCGAGCTGGTCCTTTGAGTTTTATTGGTAGGTATTTGATGGCATGAAGGTCATCTCCGCGGGCCATGTGGATATGGAGGAGGAAGTCCTCGATCCATACCGTGGGATCCGTTGTTCCATCGTATGATTCAATATTTATAGGTTTGAACCCGTCTGTGAATTCATGCTCCATTACTTCGTCTGTGAAGCAAAGAGGGTGTGCGGCGCCTCTAAGTTGGGCCACACTGCGACGTACCTCCGATGGAGTCCATTTGCGGTTTTCGGCCCGGGCGTGGCTAGGTTTGTCACGTCCGAATAGGTGGCCGTCGTTGTGTGTCGAGGTATGTCCTCGCGATCCGTAGATCGCTCTTGAGTGTCTTGCTCTACTACCCAAGTCCTGTTGAAGGTCGTATGCACAACCCTGAGTTGTTTTGTTCTTGCCTTTACAGTGAGGTGGGGCGGTCTGGTGTTCGGCTTGAGTTGCCGCTTTACCCGGACCAAGTTGTGGTCGACCTGCCGCCTTGTGCGATGATGGCACGGGCTTGAGCGCCTTGTCGTCGCCCTGGGGTAGCAATCTACGCTTCAGGTAGCTTTTGGCTGGGCCACTAAGGCTGTATTCTTCGGCGGCTAGGACTTCGGTCCATCTATCATTGAGCAGATCTTAGTCAGCTTGAAGCTGCTACAGCTTCTTTTTCAGTCTCCTTGCAGTGGCTATTAGTTGGCGCTTGAAGCGCTCCTGCTCAAGAGGTTCCTCAGGCACGATGAAATCCTCGGTGCCGAGGCTCACCTCATCCTCAGAGAGCAGAAGGTAATTGTCATCCTCCGAATCTTTGTGCGTGGCCTGTTTACCAGGGATAACCTACCCATCTTCCTGTTTATCTTGTTCATTAGCTGTATCAACGTGGTCTTCGTTGTCTTCGGCATCGTCATCCATGATACGTCTCCAACGTATCTATAATTTTTGATTGCTCCATGCTATATTATCTACTGTTTTGGACTATATTGGGCTTTATTTTCCACTTTTATATTATTTTTGGGACTAACATATTAACCGGAGGCCTAGCCCAGAATTGCTGTTTTTTTTGCCTATTTCAGTGTTTCAGAGAAACAGAATATCAAACGGATTCCAAATGGAATAAAACCTTCGGAAACGTGATTTTCTCATCAGATAAGATCCAGGAGACTTGGACCCTCCGTCAAGAAAGCCACGAGGCGGTCACGAGGGTGGAGGGCGCGCCCCCCCTAGGGCGCGCCCCTGCCTCGTGGGCCCCTCAAAGTCCACCGACGTACTTCTTCCTCCTATATATATCCACGTACCCCCAAACGATCGGGGATGGAGCCAAAAACCTAATTCCACCGCCGCAACTTTCTGTATCCACGAGATCCCATCTTGGGGCCTGTTCCGGAGCTCCGCTGGAGGGGGCATCGATCATGGAGGGCTTCTACATCATCATCCAAGCCCCTCCGATGTAGTGTGAGTAGTTTACTTCAGACCTACGGGTCCATAGTTAGTAGCTAGATGTTTCTTCTCTCTTTTTGGATCTCAATACAATGTTCTCCCCTCTCTTGTGGAGATCTATTCGATGTAATCTTCTTTTTGCGGTGTGTTTGTTGAGACCGATGAATTGTGGGTTTATGATCAAGTCTATCTATGAATAATATTTGAATCTTCTATGAATTCCTTTATGCATGATTGGTTATCTTTGCAAGTCTCTTGAATTATCAGTTTGGTTTGGCCTAACTAGATTGGTTGTTCTTGCCATGGGAGAAGTGCTTAGCTTTGGGTTCGATCTTGCGATGTCCTTTCCCAGTGACAGAAGGGGCAGCAAGGCACGTATTGTATGTTGCCATCGAGGATAACAAGATGTGGTTTTTATCATATTGCATGAAACTATCCCTCTACATCATGTCATATTGCTTAAGGCGTTACTCTGTTTTTAACTTAATACTCTAGATGCATGCTGGATAGTGGTCGATGAGTGGAGTAATAGTAGTAGATGCAGGCAGGAGTCGGTCTACTTGTCTCAGACGTGATGCCTATATACATGATCATACCTAGATATTCCCATAACTATGCTCAATTCTGTCAATTGCTCAACAGTAATTTGTTCACCCACTGTAGAATACTTATGCTCTTGAGTGAAGCCACTAGTGAAACCTATGGCCCCCGAGTCTCTTTCTCATCATATCAATCTCCATCGCTTTATTATTGCTTTTCTTTTACTTTTTACTTTGCATCTCTATACCAAAAATACCAAAAATATTATTTATCATCTCTATCAGATCTCACTTTCGTAAGTGACCGTGAAGGGAGTGACAACCCTTAAGCGCATTGGTTGCGTTGAGCTATTGTTTTTGTGTAGGTACAAGGGACTCGCGCATAGCCTCCTACTGGATTGATACCTTGGTTCTCAAAAACTGAGGGAAATACTTACGCTACTTTGCTGCATCATCCTATCCTCTTCGGGGAAATCCAACACAGTGCTCAAGAGGTAGCAAGAAGAATTTCTGGTGCCGTTGCCGGGGAGTCTGCACAAAAGTCAACATACCAAGTACCCATCACAATCCCTATCTCCCGCATTACATTATTTGCCATTTGCCTCTCGTTTTCCTCTCCCCTACTTCACCCTTCCCGTTTTATTCGCTGTCTCTCTTTACCCTCCCTCTCTATTTGCTTCTTTTTGCCCGTTTGCTTTTTGTTTGCTCGTGTGTTGGATTGCTTGTTTGTCGCGATGGCTCAAGATAATACTAAATTGTGTGACTTCACCAATACCAACAACAATGATTTCCTTAGCACTCCGATTTCTCCTCTTACCGATGCTGAATCTTGTGAAATTAATACTGCTTTGCTAAATCTTGTCATGAAAGATCCATTTTCCGGCCTTCCTGTGAAGATGCCGCTACCCATCTTAATAGCTTCGTTGATTTGTGTGACATGCAAAAGAAGAAAGATGTCGATAATGATATTGTTAAATTGAAGCTATTTCCTTTTTCGCTTAGAGATCGTGCTAAAGCTTGGTTTTCATCTTTGCCTAAAAATAGTATTGATTCATGGAACAAGTGCAAAGATGCTTTTATCTCTAAGTATTTTCCTCCCGCTAAGATCATCTCTCTTAGAAACGATATTATGAATTTTAAGCAACTTGATCATGAACATGTTGCACAAGCTTAGGAGAGAATGAAATTAATGATACATAATTGCCCTACTCATGGTTTAATTTGTGGATGATTATACAAAATTTATGCCGGATTGAATTTTGCTTCTAGAAATCTTTTAGATTCGGCCGCGGGAGGCACTTTTATGGAAATCACTTTAGGAGATGCTACTAAACTCCTAGATAATATTATGGTTAATTATTCTCAATGGCATACTGAAAAGATCTACTAATAAAAATGGTGCATGCGATACAAGAAATTAATATTTTGAGTGGAAAGATGGATGAACTTATGAAATTATTTGCTAATAAGAGTGTTTCTTCTGATCCTAATGATATGCCCTTGTCTACTTTGATTGAGAATAATACTGAATCTATGGATGTGAATTTTGTTGGTAGGAACAATTTTGGTAACAATGCGTATAGAGGAAATTTCAATCCTAGGCCTTATCCTAGTAATCCCTCTAATAATTATGGTAATTCCTACAACAATTATTATGGAAATTATAATAAGATTCCCTCTTATTTTGAATCTAATATTATAGAATTTATTTCTTCGCAAAAGAATTTTAATGCTATGATAGAAGAAAAAATGCTTAAGATTGATGATTTGGCTAAACATTGATAGAATTTCTCTTGATGTTGATTCTTTGAAAGTTAGATCTATTCCTCCTAAGCATGATATCAATGATTCTCTCAAAGCCATGAGAATTTCTATTGATGAGTGCAAGGAAAGAACCGCTAGGACGCGTGCTATGAAAGATGCCTTTATTAAAGCGTGTTCTTCTAGTTCCTATGAAAATAATGATGAAGATCTAAAAGTTATTTATGTGTCCCCTATTAAATCTTTGTTTTTCAATATTAATCTTGATAATGATGGGACTGAATATGATCCACCTTTACCTAGAAGGTGTTCTAAAAATCGGAGTATTTAGATCTTGATGATGAAATTGATAAAAGTGGGATTAAAAGAAATAAAACCCTAGATGATGCTAAACCCACAATATTGGATTTCAAGGAATTTAATTATGAAAATTTCTCTTTATTGATTTTATTTCCTTGTTGCAATCCGTGCTAAATTCTCCTCATGCTTATAGCAAAATAAAGCCTTTACCGAACATATCGTTGATGCCTTGATGCAATCTTATGAAGAAAAACTTGAGTTGAAAGTTTCTATCCCTAGAAAACTTTATGATGAGTGGGAACCTACTATTAAAATTAAAATTAAATATTATGAGTTTTATGCTTTGTGTGATTTGGGTGCTAGTGTCTCTACTATTCCGAAAACTTTCTGTGATTTGCTAGATTTCCGTGATTTTGATGATTGCTCTCTAAACTTGCATCTTGCGGATTCCACTATTAAGAAACCTATGGGAAGAATTAATGATGTTCTTATTGTTGATAATAGGAATTATGTGCCCGTAGATTTATCGTTCTTGATATAGATTGCAATCCTTCATGTCCTATTATTCTTGGTAGACCTTTCCTTAGAACGATTGGTGCATTATTGATATAAGGAAGGAATT
>NC_053024.1:143604109-143673217 GCF_003073215.2 Triticum urartu | reverse complement strand
TGTATGATTGGTTATCTTTGCATGTCTCTTCGAATTATCAGTTTGGTTTGGCCTACTAGATTGATCTTTCTTGCAATGGGAGAAGTGCTTAGCTTTGGGTTAAATATTGCGGTGTCGTTTCCCGGTGACAGTAAGGGCAGCAAGGCACGTATTGTATTGTTACCATAGAGGATAACAAGATGGGGTTTTCTTCATATTGCATGAGTCTATCCCTCTACATCATGTCATCTTGCTTAAGGCGTTACTCTGTTTTTTAACTTAATACTCTAGACGCATGCTGGATAGCGGTCGATGAGTGGAGTAATAGTAGTAGATGCAGGCAGGAGTCGGTCTACTTGTCTCGGACGTGATGCCTATATACATGATCATACCTAGATATTCTCATAACTATGCTCAATTCTGTCAATTGCTCAACAATAATTTGTTCACCCACCGTAGAATACTTATGCTCTCAAGAGAAGCCACTAGTGAAACCTATGGCCCCCGGTTCTATCTTTATCATATTAATCTCCTACTACATAGTTGTTTACTTTGCTATTTACGTTGCCTTTATTTTACTTTGCATCTTTATCATAAAAATACCAAAAATATTACCTTATCATATCTATCAGATCTCACTCTCGTAAGTGGCCTTATAGGGATTGACAACCCCTATTTGCGTTGGTTGCGGGGATTTATTTGTTTTGTGCAGGTATGAAGGACTCGCGCGTAGCCTCCTACTGCATTGATACCTTGGTTCTCAAAAACTGAGAGAAATACTTACGCTACATGGCTGCATCATCCCTTCCTCTTTGGGGAAACCAACACAGTGCTAAAAGAGGTAGCAATAGGCACGCTTCGGCCTTCCTCATTCTTCTCTCTCTCTCCGTCTTCTTCCTCTCGCAACCCTCCTGCCACTCAAACCTCACAGCCGTCACGCTTCTCCTTTGTCTCCGTCGACCTTGGCCACTGTATCAACCCGAATTGGTCCAGAGAAATGGCGGCGACCTCCGCAGAAGACCTGCGACTGTAAGTGTTCTTCCTTTCGTTTCACGGATCTGCATTAGGGTTTCCAGGCTCCTGTGTGTTCTTCATGGTTCATCGGAGTTCTTCGTAGTTCTTCCACCGCAGTTCTTCTTTATCCAAAAAAATATGTATGCTTGTGCGGTAGTGGTTTTGTGCCTACTCTTGATACCCATAGATCCCTTTATCTGGTTCAAAGACCTCATTAGAACTTACAGACTCCTCTGCGCCAATCTTTTTTAGGTCTAGAATTTTTTTAGATTTTGAATAGCCATTTGATCGGGAATAATACCAAGCAATTAGGAAACTTGTTTGTCTCAACACTTAGCTGAATTTACTTTCTTCAAATATCTGTAGTCATGGCGGCTTACTGTGCCGGCTTACTTTTCCTTATATGACATTAGCCCTTAACTAAGCCGCCATTACTTCCCTGTATTATGATCATTTAACTGTTAGCTTCACCATTGAATTGAACCGACATGTTGCCTTTCTTTTCAGTTCATCTTTGAACATCATGCCGTCCAAAGCACAAACCATCTGTAACTGGGTTCCCTCAACCGTAACCGAGGAACGTTTGAAGGAATTCTTCACCATAGGATTTCTGCCACGAAAAGACGTCATGTCTTACCGTGCCCCTAACCCGGACGAAGAACGGCCCAATCCAAGGGCTGGTGAAGTGATTGTTTTTACTGACCATATGAACCATGGCTTCTCACCGCCCGGCTCAAAGTTCTTCAGAGAGGTCCTCCACTTTTTCAAACTCCACCCTCAAGATATTGGGTCCAATTCCATATCTAACATCTGTAACTTCCAAGTGCTCTGTGAGGTATATCTTCAACAAGAGCCGACCGTGGAGCTGTTTAGAGAATACTTTTATCTGAACCGGCAGAACGAGTGCACCAAAGCTTAGAACTTGGAGGCATCTCAATTCAGCGCCGGCAGGGCGCTGTCTTCCCCCTCATAGTCTTGCCGAGTCATCACAAAGACTGGAATCGGACTTGGTTCTACTGCCAAGACATTTCACCGGCAAACGAGAGGCCACTGCCGGGTTATCGCCCCGAACGTCCTGACTCCAAGTTCGTGCTCCCTGGCAAACTCACTGCCGCTGAACGCAAGAAGCTAATACCATCCATCAAAAGGATTAATGCTCTCACTACAAAAAAATACACATCCGTGACATTTTGGGCCGAACAAATTTTTTTCTATCATACATATGACACTTCTATGACGATAATTGTTACAAAACCCGGTATCATCATAGATGTGGTGGGCTCCTACTTCTATGACAAAAAATCATGACAAAAAATGGGCTTTTCGTCCTGGGCGGGCCGGAGACGCAGCTGCATGACATTCTTTCGGCCGTCCATGACGGAAAAAACCATGGTAGAAGCGAGGGCGAGGATAATTTCGGGGCGTTCCCGGTTACGGTGGGAGGTCGGGGCCGAGCGATGCGCGCTTCTCTCGTACACGTACGCGCATGTGTGCGAGGCGTTGGCTCTAACTGAACCCGAGCGATTGCACTGCAGGCTACGCGTTACTGAACCCGAGCGATCGATCGATGGCTGTTAACTGAACCCGATCGAGCGGGACAGGACCCCATGGTGTTGCCTCTGGATGAACAGGACCCCGATCGATCGAGCCGGTTGGGGCTGGATGAACAGGACCCCGTGGAGGGCTGGACGAATAGGACCACCCTGTGGAGGGCAGGATGAACAGTAGACGGTGGAGGGCAGGATGAACAGTAGCCCGTGGAGGGGTGGTTGAACAGGAGCCCGTGGAGAGGGCTGGTTGAACAGTAGTCGGTGGAGTAGCGCGTGGTGGAGGCTGGATGAACAGGAGCCCGTGGATGAACAGTCGCAGGTGGAGAGTGTTGGTTGAACAGTAGTCGGTGGAGTAGCGCGCGGTGGAGGCTGGATGAACAGGAGCCCATGGATGAACAGTCGCAGGTTGAGGATGGAGGAGGTCGACGGTGGATGAACAGTAGCTCATGGAGGCTGGAGGGGGTCGACGGTGGAGATGAACAGTATCTCGTGGAGTCCCGTTCTGTGGTACGCCACACCCCTCCCGATGAACAGGACCCCCGTTTCAACCGTAGCGCTCCAACACAAGTCCGTTTCCTCCGTTTTGCGGTACACCACACCCCTCCCGATGAATAGGACCCCCGTTTTGATCGTAGGAGGTCCGTTTCCTCCATTTTGCGGTACGCCAGACCCCTCCCGATCAAAAGGACCCCGTTCCGAACGTAGGAGGTCCGTTTCCTCCGTTGTGCGGTACGCCAGGCCTTGTTTCCATCGCATGTTCCGTCCAAGCCCTTCCGATGAACACGACCACGATTTCCATTCCGACCTAGCCGGTTGGCTCCCACGCGTTCCGTTGCCTCCCAATGAACACAACGCATTTCGTTGCCTCCCCATGAACACGACGCATTCCGTTGCCTCCACATGAACACGACGCATTCCCTTGCCTCCCCATGAACACGACGACGACGCTGTTTCTTCGTTCCAACCCAGCCATGTACACGAGCCCTGGCCGTACGTATGCGCGAGTAGGCGTTCGAGACCCCGCCCGTATGTACACATACGTGGCCGTATTTTCTTTCTTGCACCATGGCCGCTGTACGTACATGTACATGCTACGTGTGCGCCTCTACTATGACACGTGCACGCCTCTACTACGACACGTGCGCGCCTCTACATCGACCAGTATGTACGTACACGTTCGTGACCAGAATGACAATGCTACGTACGCTTCGACCAGGTGGGTCCCGACTGTCAGGCACTTCCTTGCCTGCGAAGATGTAGCTGGTGGGTCCCAGCAGTCAGGGGGCGAATCGTTTTTTTTGCCCGGATGCACTTCCTTGCGTGCGAAGATGTAGCTGGTGGGTCCCAGCAGTCAGGGGGAAACGTTTTTTTGCGAAATACAGTGGCCTGTCCGGTGGGTCCCAGCTGTCAGGTGGAGGAATCATTATTTTCCGCGTAATAAGGAGGCACTTCCTTGCTGCCGCCATGGACCCAGCTGTCAGCCTCTCCACGTACAGTCCACGTCCGATGGAAGTCGTTCCTTGACCACGTTGACCACGCCGCGCCGGCAGCACCAGGGCGGTGGACGACGGCGAGGCCTAGGGAGGGGACGACACGGAGGCAGGGAAGACTCGACAGTTGTTTCCCACGTGGAGGGGAGTACAATTGTACGAGGGTTTACTGGTTCGTCTGCCGTCGCCGGAGAATAACAGCAGGTGTGGGTGAGTAGAGGGATGGTTAGGCCAGCGATGGGTGTACGGTCGGGCGGTGAGGCCTGCGCGGCACCACAGCCGGCCACGAGGAGGAGGGAGCAGGCAGTCCCGCCGGCGCTTGTTTTAGCGGCTAGAGCAGGAAGAGCAGAGATTGAAGAAGCACGACGGCCGTTGGATGGACATTGAACAGTCAGTGCTTGTGCGTCAACCTCTTTTTACGAAAGCCTCAAATCTATGGAAAACAGCATACAGCCCATCTGCCATTATTTTTAATAATTTACAACCCATTTGCTAATTCTTAAGGTTTTTTTTGAAGCCCATATTCTTTTTGTTAGCATTACAGCCCATATTGTCGCAACGGTTAAAAAATTATATCAAATTTTGCATATTTCGGTGTGGTCCGAACTATTTTTAATCCCAAAATTTCGACTAACATTCAAACTAATTTAAAAAATAAATGTATATCAATATAAAATCCAACAAATTCTCCACGCATAAAAATTAATGTAATTTAAAATCTTGAAATTAAAAAAAGATATTTGAAACTAATTGCCGGTTTGATGTGTTTTTAAAATGTAGAACCCATTTTTCATTACTGATGGGCCATTTTCTCGGTCAACCAAATGAAAGCTCTCCTCGTCTTGAAAGATTTGCAGCCCAACAGGCCTGACAAAGCGACTTACTTGGCAAATCACAAAAAAACTGGGATGTGGCCATGGACCCAGCTGTCAGCCTCTCCACGTACAGTACTCTTCCGATTGAAGTCGTTCCTTGACCACGTTGACCACGCCACGCGGAGAGAACCACGGCGGTGGACGACGGCGAGGCCTAGGAAGGGGATGACGCGGCAGTGGAAGCCCGCGCGGAGAGGACTATGAAGGTTCACTGGTTCGGCTGCAGTGTGAGGCTGCCGTCGCCGCAGGGCCTGGCCAGCGGTGGGAATAGTAGGGGGCGGTGAGGTGTCTGCGGCAGCACGGCCAGCCACGGGAGGCAGGAGCATGCGGCACGACTGGCGCTGCTTTGGGCGGCTGGAGCAAGAAGACCAGAGGTTGAAGAAGCACTACGGCCGTTGGATGGACATTGTACGGTCACTGGAGCTAGAATCGTTCATATTGACTAAGTTGACAAAGCCCTTCGTCCCTGTCAACTTAGTAGGCCCACAAGTCAGCCTCCCAGCAAGGTGGGTCCCAGCTAGCCGGGGGAGTATTCATTTTTTTGTGCGTAATAAGGAGGCACTTCCGGTGGGTCCGAGCTGACTGCGGGGGGGACGTTTTTTTCGCGAAATACGGTGGCCCATCCAGTGGGTCCCAGCAGTCAGGGGGAAACGATTTTTTTCGCAAAATATTGGTGGCCCGTCTAGTGGGTCCTCGTTGTTAGGTGGAGGAATAATTATTTTGCACGTAATAAGGAGGCACTTCCTTGCTGCGGCCGTGGACCCAGCTGTCAGCCTCTCCATGTACAGTCCACGTCCGATGGAAGCTGTTCCTTGACCACGTTGACCACGCTGCGTCGAGAACACCAGGGTGGTGGACGACGGCGAGGCCTAGGAAGGGGAGGACGTGGAGCCGGGGAAGACGCGGCAGTGGATGCCCACGCGTAGAGGAGTACGAGGGTTCACTGGTTCGCTGCGGTGTGAGGCTGCCGTCGCCACAGAATAACAGGGGGTGTGGGTGAGTAGAGGGATGGCGTGGCCAGCGGTGGGAGTAGTAGGGGCGGTGAGGCCTCCGCCGCATCGCAGCCGTCCATGGGAGGCAGGAGCACGAGGCACGACCGGCGCTGGTTTGGGCGGCTGGAGCAAGAAGACCAGAGGTTGAAGAAGCACTACGGCCGTTGGATGGACATCGTATGGTCATTGGAGCTAGAATCGTGCATATTGACTAAGTTGTCAAAGCCCTCCGTCCCCGTCAACTTAGTAGGCCCTGAAGTCAACCTGCCACTAAGGTGGGTCCCAGCTAGCAGGGGGTATTCATTTTTTTGTGCATAATAAGGAGGCACTTCAGGTGGGTCCGAGCTGACAGCAGGGGGAACGTTTTTTCGCGAAATACGATGGTCCGTCGGGTGGGTCCCAGCAGTCAGGGGCAAACGTTTTTTCGTGATATACTGGTGGGCGTCCGGTGGGTCCTTGCTGTGAGGTGGAGGAATAATTATTTTCCGCGTAATAAGGAGGCACTTCCTTGCGGCTGTCGTGGACCCAGCTGTCAGCCTCTCCACGTACAGTATTCTTCTGATAGAATTCGGTCGTTGACCACATTGACCATGGCGCGCCGACATCACCACGGCGGTGGACGACGGCGAGGCCTAGGAAGGGGACGACGCGGAGCCGGGGAAGATGTGGCAGTGGATGCCCACGTGGAGAGGAGTACGAGGGTTCACTGGTTCGGCTGTGCTGCCGTCGCCGCCGAATAACAGGGGGTGTGGGTGAGTGGAGTGGAGGGATGGCCTGGCCAACGGTGGGAGTAGTGTGGGGGCGGTGAGGCCTCCGCGGCAGCACAGCCAGCCACGGGAGGCAGGAGCAGGCGGCACCACTGGCGCTGCTTTGGGCGGCTGGAGCAAGAAGACCAGAGGTTGAAGAAGCACTACGGCCGTTGGATGGACATCGTACGGTCAGTCGAGCTAGAATCGTGCATATTGACTAAGTTGACAAAGCCCTTCATCCCCGTCAACTTAATAGGCCCACTATACTGGGTCCCAGCTAGCAGGGGGAGTATTCATTTTTTTGTGCATAATAAGGAGGCACTTCCTTGCGTGCGAAGATATAGCTGGTGGGTCCGAGCTGTGAGCGGCGGTAACGTTTTTTTCGCGAAATACAGGGGCCGCTTCGGTGGGTCCCAGATGTCAGGTGGAGGAAATCATTATTTTGTGCGTAATAAGGAGGAATTTCCTTGCGTGCGGCCGTGGACCCAGCTGTCAGCCTCTCCACGTACAGTCCACTTGAAATGCATGTCGGTCGTTGACCACGCTGACCACGCCACGCCGAGAGCACCAGGGAGGTGAACGACGGCGAGGCCTAGGAAGGGAACGACACGGTGGCAGGGAAGACTCGGCCATTGTTTTTGTTTCCCACGCGAAGGGGAGTACGACTGTACGAGGGTTTACTGGTTCGTCTACCGTCGCCGGAGAATAACAGTAGGTGTGGGTGAGTAGAGGGATGGCTAGGCCTGCGATGGGAGTACGGTGGGGTGGTGAGGCCTGCGCGGCAGCACAGCCGGCCGCGGGGAGCCGGGAGCAGGCAGTCCCGCCGGTGCTTGTTTGAGCGGCTGGAGCAGGAAGAGCAGAGATTGAAGAAGCACAACGGTCATTGGATGGACATCCAACAGTATACATGCCATCTGTGGAAAGCCTCAAATCTGTGGAAAACAGCATACATCCCATCTGCCATTATTTCAAATAATTTACAGCCCATTTGCTAATTCTTACGGGTTTTTTTGGAGCCCATATTCTTTATGTTAGCATTACAGCCCATATTGTGGCCACGGTTAAAAAATTATACGAAATTTTGCATATGTCGGTGCGGTCTGAACTGTTTTTAATCCCGAAATTTCGAGTCACATTTAGACTGATTTTAAAAATAAATGTATATCAATATAAAATCCAATAAATTGTCCACGCATAAAAATCAATGCAATTTAAAATCTCAAAATGAAAAAAAAGATATTTGAAAATAATTGATGTGTATTAAAAATGTACAAGCCATTTCTCATTACTGATAGGTCATTTTCTCGGCCAGCGGAATGAAGCTCTCCTCTTCTTGAAAGATTTGCAGTCCAACAGGCCTGATAAAGCGACTTACATGACAAATCATAAAAGAAATGTGCTAGCCATTTTCATAAAGAAAAAAAAAACTACTGTGCTGGTCTGTGGTAAACATAAAAGAAAAGGCTGTCTAGACAGGCTAGAGTGTCCCGCACAGCCTAGTTGACACCCTGCTTCCGTCTCAAAAACAAATTAGATAAATGCCACTCCAACTATGGCTATTCATAAAAATGCCACTGCAATTTCCAAACTTTGAAAAATGCCACTGCAATTTTTGCAAACTTTGAAAAACGCCACTGCAGTTTGCAAACTTTGAAAAACGCCACTCCAGACTTCGAAAAATGCCACTAGAAATGGCGTTTTTCAAAGTTTGGAAATTACAGTGGCATTTCTCGGATACACCAGATTTGGAGTGGCATTTATCAAATTAACCCAAAACAAAAATAACTGGGCGAGCTGCTGGGTCCCTAGTGTCAGCCGCTCGTTGTGCAATTCTCTCGTTTATTGACTACGTTGACAATGGCATGGCACCCAGATGTCAGAAATCCACTAGGAGGAGCCATTTTTTATTGGCTTGAAATAAGGAGGCACTTGCTTGCATACTGCCATGACCTTGGCGGGACCCTGCTATCATCCTCTCCACGTATAGTACCAGTTAGTCGTGCTTCAAAACTGATCGGCACGCCATTAAAAAAATAAAGGTCGATAACTAATGCGGCACCTCGGGCCAAGGCGGCCAGATCGCATTTTGCACGAGAAATTACACACCATGTTTCGTTGACATGTGGTCCCGTTCCAACATATCAGTGAGACGACGGCGAGTAGTAGGAGTATTTCCGAACGGACGTGTAGGCCGGGGTGCCTCTTCGTGAACCGTGGCAAACTCGCAACCGTCCACCGACTCTTTGCCTTTCCCTCTCGATTTGGAACTGTTGTCGCACGCTCTTCCTCTCCCTCCTCCACTTTCCTTCAGCCCTTCACCCTTTCTTCTGCCATTGTTCGATCATCTTCTCCATGGAGGGAACAGGCCGGAAACGACCCTATTATTCTTGCCCCGATCTGAAAGATGACGTGGTGGAGGAACTCATTGATCCATGCGACGTCATTACCTCGGCTAGCATGGCAGGTTCGTTCAAGCCCATTCTCGACACAACTAATAACATCATTACAAAGAACCCAAGAGTCAAGGAGCGGTTTGATCTCCCCTATCTTCTTCGCCGTGACCCTGATGACTGGCGCCGGCACGACGGAGGCCTTGCCCTGTGCAAGTTGATGCCGCTTGATAATGATACATATGATGTTAAGATGCCATCGCTTGAGGGCAAGGCTTGGGCGGGCGCAAATGGAGATTGGGTTTTTTACATTGGGTCCAACTGCGAGTGGGAACTTGTGAATGTGTACACTCGTGACCGGGTTCCACTTCCAAAAATCTCAGCACACTGCCCAGAGGTTGAGCACACCGGTAATGTACGCGCGTTCAAATGCGATCATAGTGACTATCTTCTATAGAAGATAGCAATTTGTCGAGTCCACAACCACTCTTGGAATTACAACAACTATGAAGTTGTTGCTATCTTCGACAAGCTTGTTGCCATCCTTAGTGGTTTGACTCGATGGACATTGCTCAAAAATCAGTTTCTGTGCACGAATGAGTACCGAGATGCAATTCAATACGAGGGCCTTGTGTTTGCTGCCACCACTCATGGCACTCTTTTTGCATGGTATCCTCGTAGTTTCCGTACGTTTGTCTTCCACCGTAATTATAATTGTTTCATCGACATGCATGCGGGTTAGCAAGTTTGCCTTTACTAATTAACCTTCTTCTTGTGTTTCCAAGGTCCTGTGAACATCCCAGCACCTATACTTGAAAAAATTTATAACCAAGGGGGAGATGCCGATGGTGATTATCACGAGCAGCGCCCATATACTCTGTGGCACCAGGCAACTAATTCCGATGGATCACCTCTTCTTGTGTGTATACAGCCCACTGATGATGTTACTGCTAAGGAAGCAGTTGTCTCCCATGGTCGCACTCTCCGGACATATTCCAACACCCGTTGCATGGTACTCGGGATGGATACTAGTGTGCTAGCGCCAACTCCTTCTCCGTGGCACAGAATTGATAGTCTTGGAGAAAACTCGCTCTTCCTCGGACAAAACTATCCGATGATGGTGAAAGGCGATCCAACTGCTGTTGACACATTTATGAGAAGCAACTGTGTCTATACCTCGGACATTTGGGTGGTTCCCTATCCTGGTACTGATATAGTAGGCCGCTTCAGCCTGGATGATCAGTCCTGCGTTGGTCTCCAGATCGACAACGGATGGCCCGTCCCAGAGAATCACTTGTGGTTCAAAGCAAGCGTTTCCAACGCCGCGGAATGGTTGAGTTGAAGTTCATTTCATGGCTTGTTATTAGTTGTGTGGTGAAAACTTTAGTATTTATAATGTATCCTCGTTGTCGATGTGGGTTGATGACCTGTTGTATGTAATAAAATGATATGCCTGTGATAAACTTACTAAATTTATGAATGGCTTTCGAGTCGCTTATCTGAGTGAGTGGTGCGACGAGGCAAAAAAATAATTTCCAAATACATAATTGTACGTGCATTGCAACAGGTTATCGGATGAGGCCAATCAACTATAGTAGTACACTATTTGTACTAGCTTCACATGCTTCGCGTGTCGGGC
The DNA here is from genome assembly GCF_003073215.2 of Triticum urartu. Classification (NCBI taxonomy): domain Eukaryota; kingdom Viridiplantae; phylum Streptophyta; class Magnoliopsida; order Poales; family Poaceae; genus Triticum; species Triticum urartu. The sequence goes on along the minus strand of NC_053024.1, from coordinate 143,662,539 downwards.
GGGTGATTTTACTGTAGCCATATGTTAATGTGTTCGATATACTTAACCAGCACCTCGAATCCTCGATACTAGTACTATATAGTAGGAGTAAGTAGTAGGAGTAGTAGGGTGGCATGGGCCAGAACAAGCATTCACGTCCAGGAGTATGGCACACGCCACCACCACGACATCCATCTGACACCATATTATCTGTTGGAGTCCATGCTAGAGGAATCTCTTCAACCTCGTCATTTCTCTAACTTCAGCCATCCAGCGGCGGGCGAGGTGGGGGTTTGCCGATAGTCGGTTTCCTTAACTGTGGTCCCACTTGTAAGGCAACTCCAACGCACGACCCCAAACGGACCTCCGTTTTGCACGAACTCCAACGATAGTTTTGACTAGAAAAGCAAGACCAAAGAAAACAAGAACCACAAGAATACATTTTACTTCTCCTGTAAGTTGGATTAGTGCCTTCTCGATGCATTCATTGTTGATCTGCGGAGGCTCGATCTTGCGTGCTTCTTTCTTCTTCGAGTGTAAAGAAGTAGACATTGCTTCCTCGCATCTAGTCTCAAGTCTAGCCTCTATTCTAGTAGGAGTATCAACAAGTGCACTGCTCTCATGCGAGAGCAGAACCGAAGATTTGGTCGGGTTCTTCCTCCTTTTGCCGACACGTGGGACATCCAGCATCCAGGTTGTGTCATGAAAGAAAATAGAGTGGTAGTTGAAGCCACGAGATGTGCATCTTGGGTTAAACTGTAAATAGAATCTTACTACTCTTGAGTAACTCCAAAAGCGGCCACCGAAGATCTTTATTGGATTTGTTTTTCATCACCAGCACGTCGAGGTGAAAGATGTGCAGGTTCAGTGGGTCCTCTTGCGTTTTCACTGACATGTGGGGCCGCATGTGATCAAACAGACAATGGGCTCCGCGCGTCCGCTGGCTGGCTAAGAAGAGAGATAGAGGAGGGCTGAGCACGGACTACAGGAAATTTGTTCTACGTACCTCGATATAGTGGGGTGGCATGGGCCATAACTAGCATTCACGTCTAGCAGTACGGCACACGCCACCCACACGAGTCCCATCCGACACCGATTTTCTTGGAGTCCGTGCTACAACCATCTCTTCTCCCTCCTGTTTTCTCAGCCATCGCGCGTTGGGCAGGGTGGGGGTTTGCCGATAGTCGGTTTGCTCAACTGCGGTCCCACCTGTAAGTGAAAATGCAATACCGCACGCATTCCTGCTTGAGCGGCGTGCCGGACCAACCGTGTGGGGGTGCGATGCAAAAACGGCAGGCTTTTACTTTTGAACTCGTAATTTGTAAAATTTGGTTATGCTCCATGGCGCGACCGATAGATAGAAAATAACGATTTTGCCTAGAGTAATGAGAAGTTTGGTTCTGGCACCGTTCATGCATGGAGTACGTACGAAAATTATGAAGTTGATGCGAAAGGTAAAAATACATACGGATCCATCAACGTTCAATGACATCCTCACGCCCTAGTGCACCGGGTCATCAACCGACGTGTGAGGAGCAGCGGCGTTGGCGGCAAGCTCAACGTGCTTCTGAACAGTGCCGTCCAAGGTTGCCCTGCGCTCCAAGAAGGCCAGCGTCCTATCGTCCTCCTCTTGCATGTAGTAGTCCTTGTGGACGATTTGCGCGTAGACGTGGGTGATTATGTCGATGGTGTCTTGCTGCGCCAGGCGCTGTGCGGTGAGCGCGACCTCGAGGTGGACATTCTCTGGCGCGACGGCGGGCAGTCGCAGGGCCACCAGTGCGTCGAAGAAGTTGTTACCATAGTGGCCGTTGAGGGTGACGGGCATCACAGAGCCTGGGCGCGTCGGCTGGAGGCTTATGTCAAAGTCGTCCGCAAGCTTCTTGACGACGGTGAACTTGTCGAGGAAACCGACGAGGACCTCGTCGAAGAAGGAGACGAAGCTGTCGTCCAAGCGGCCCCTCGCCCTGGCGCCCTCAAGCAATACTACCTAGAGACGTTCCCCGGTTCCGGGCCGCAGGCCGGTGTCGTGGACTTTCTGGCACAGCCGGCTGATGCTCGCGCTCATCGCCTCCATGGGTCTAGCGTAGCTTCTAGTCAACTGATCTTGCAATTCAAGTGATCACTCAGCCCTTGGTTAGCGTGCGTACGTGCGTAGGAATTCGTACTACTCCTCGGCCCTCTACTGCACCTGCCTTTGGCTGTATGATAGGTCGGCAAGCCACCCCCTAGGGCCACGTGTCATTCACCCAAAGGCAGTTGCCGTAATTCAATGAAGCTACGTGCCCCTCCGTGCCGGTGCAGTATAGTCATCTCACCGGACCTCTAGTTGGGGCCAAATGAGAGAAGTTTGATGTTTACTGGTTTATTGGTCCCCTTTGCATTTTGCGCCAAGTTTTGACCTTTGATTTAACTAATAAAATGCTAATGCATGTTAACAAAAATGTTGTGTAAGTCAGCTTATGAAAACCAAATAATCCCAGAATACTTAGGCACGGTGCAGTAAATCCCTCCTTGTTTCATATTTCATGACATATCAACCAATGAGAGATGTGGGCCCTGCATGCTTTCAATGACTTGAGACTACCAAACATGACATGCAGTGTTTAGTTCATTGCATGTTATCCTATTAGTACTCTAGTTAGGAGTAGCAAAAAAACATTAAGTTCTCTCGTCGATAGGAATAAAACACCATGTATTTATTTACAGAGGGAGTAGTACATTTTTGGTGACATGCATTACTAGATATTGCTAGTTAAATACTAAAATCCAGATGGACGTGGTAGTACTCCTAAATCCAGACAGTGGTGCTACTAGTACTAGTAGTAGTACTACCAATGTAGGAGTAGTAAGAGGAGTACTAGCACTGTACTATCCGTTGGTCAAATTATTACGTGCTGCTCCTCACAGTGAAGTGACAAGACCCTGCGCCGGAGATGATACCTGAGTATAGGCGCCTTGTTCGGCATACCATAGTCAGCCTCACCGTCTGGAGTCACTGTCATCATGGCTGTAGAGCTAGCCTGCTTACAACTAGCCCTGTTCGACATAATTTCCCGTGTGTAGATGCCCGTGCATTGCACGGAACACCAAGATTGGGGGTGGACGGCTCCGGCAGCGGCCATCGCGCCATATTTTTCCACGGCCTTCTAGTCCTAGATGTGGTGGAGAGGAGATCAGGCTGATTGTTACAGACAAGGAGTTGTTTGTAAATAGGGAACAAGTGCGGGCATCTTTTTGCAAAAATGGAGTAGCTTGGTTTGTATGCGTCAGATCTAGATCCGATGGCTACTGGTGAAAGATGGGAGGCACAACATCATCACCAACTCAGGACCTGTTTGATTCATAGGATTTTGAAAACGCATGAATAGGACACGGCAATATTACAAGTTTCAAACTAATATTACAAATGTTAGGAGTAATGCTGCACCTACGAAGACGGAATTACTAGGAAGTTTACGTAAGAACTTTCGTTACTTTAGGTGGATGCAGCATTATCGTACAAACTAAAATCCACCGCCCTGACAAGTCACTAATGGGCAAATACGTTTTCGAGTCTCTGGCCACTTGATGTTTCAAAAACAAATTCAGCTTCTGCGGAGAAATGAGCTCCACCGTGTACCCGCGCGGGTGTGGCTGGGCACGAAGCGTGACTACATGCACGGTGCACCTATTCTCTTCTTGTATACGTACACCACCTACGTGGGGTTGTGTGAGAGAGATACAAACCTGAAGGAAATATGCCCTAGAGGCAATAATAAAGTTATTATTTATTTCCTTATAATCATGATAAATGTTTATTATTCATGCTAGAATTGTATTAACCGGAAACATAATACACGTGTGAATACATAGACAAACAAAGTGTCACTAGTATGCCTCTACTTGGCTAGCTCGTTAATCAAAGATGGTTAAGTTTCCTAACCATGAACAATGAGTTGTTATTTGATTAACGGGATCGCATCATTAAGAGAATGATCTGATTGACATGACCCATTCCATTAGCTTAGCACCCGATCGTTTAGTATGTTGCTATTGCTTTCTTCATGATTATACATGTTCCTATAACTATGAGATTATGCAACTCCCATTTACCGGAGGAACACTTTGGGTACTACCAAACGTCACAACGTAACTGGGTGATTATAAAGGAGTACTACAGGTGTCTCCAAAGGTACATGTTGGGTTGGCGTATTTCGAGATTAGGTTTTGTCACTCCGATTGTCGGAGAGGTATCTCTGGGCCCTCTCGGTAATGCACATCACTTAAGCCTTGCAAGCATTGCAACTAAATGAGTTAGTTGCGGGATGATGTATTACAGAACGAGTAAAGAGACTTACCGGCAACGAGATTGAACTAGGTATTGGAATACCGACGATCAAATCTCGGGCAAGTAACATACCGATGACAAAGGGAACGACGTATGTTGTTATGCGGTCTGACCGATAAAGATCTTCGCAGAATATGTAGGAGCCAATATGGGAATCCAGGTCCCACTATTGGTTATTGACCGGAGACATGTCTCTGTCATGTCTACATTGTTCTCGAACCCGTAGGGTCCGCACGCTTAAGGTTACGATGACAGTTATATTATGAGTTTATGCATTTTGATGTACCGAAGTTTGTTCGGAGTCCCGGATGTGATCACGGACATGACGAGGAGTATCGAAATGGTCGAGACATAAAGATTGATATTTTGGAAGCCTATGTTTGGATACTGGAAGTGTTCCGGGTGAAATCGGGATTTTACCGGAGTACCGGGAGGTTACCGGAACCCCCCGGGACCTAAATGGGCCATGATGGGCCTTAGTGGAAAAGAGAAGAGGCAGCCCTACATGGGCCGCGCGCCCCTCCCCTCCCTTGGTCCGAATAGGACAAGGAGAGGGGGCCGGCCCCTCTCTCTCTTTTCCCCCCTCCGTGAATCCTATTCCAACTAGGATTGGGGGGCGGGGGGGGGGGGGAATCCTACTCCTAGAGGGAGTAGGACTCCCCTGGCACGCCCTTCTTAGCCTGCCGCCTCCCCCCCTCTAGTCCTTTATATACGAAGGCAGGGGCACCCCAGAGAGACACAAGTTGATCCACGTGATCTTTTCCTTAGCCGTGTGCGGCGCCCCAGCCACCATAGTCCTCGATAATATTGTAGCGGAGTTTAGGCGAAGCCCTGCTGCAATAGTACATCAAGATCGTCATCACGCTGTCGTGCTGACGGAACTCTTCCCTGACACTTTGCTGGATCGGAGTCCGGGGATCGTCATCGAGCTGAACGTGTGCTAGAACTTGGAGGTGCCATAGTTTCGGTGCTTGATCGGTCGGATCGTGAAGACGTACGACTACATCAACCAAACGCTTCCATTGTCGATCTACTAGGTATGTAGATCACACTCCCCCTCGCTCGTTGCTATGCGTCACGTGATCTGGCGTGTGTGTAGGAAATTTTTTGAAATTACTACGTTCCCCAACAGTGGCATCCGAGCCTAGGTTTTAAATGTTGATGTTTTATGCACGAGTAGAACACAAGTGAGTTGTGGGCGATATAAGTCATACTGCTTACCAGCATGTCATACTTTGGTTCGACGGTATTGTTGGATGAAGCGGCCCAGATCGACATTAGGCGTACGCTTACGCGAGAACGGTTCTCCCGACGTGCTTTGCACAGAGGTGGCTTGTGGGTGACAGTTTCTCCAACTTTAGTTGAACTGAGTGTGGCTACGCCCGGTCCTTGCGAAGGTTAAAACAGCACCAACTTGACAAACTATCGTTGTGGTTTTGATGCGTAGGTACGATTGGTTCTTGCTTAAGCCCGTAGCAGCCACGTAAAACTTGCAACAACAAAGTAGAGGACGTCTAACTTGTTTTTGCAGGGCATGTTGTGATGTGATATGGTCAAGACATGATGCTGAATTTTATTGTATGAGACGATCATGTTTTGTAATCGAGTTATCGGCAACTGGCAGGAGCCATATGGTTGTCGCTTTATTGTATGCAATGAAATCGTGATGTAATGCTTTACTTTATCACTAAATGGTAGCGATAGTCGTGGAAGCACAAGCTTGGCGAGGCGACAACGATGCTACGATGGAGATCAAGGTGGCACGCCAGTGACGATGGTGATCACGACGGTGCTTCGAAGATGGAGATCACAAGCACAATATGATGATGGCCATATCATATCACTTATATTGATTGCACGTGATGTTTATCTTTTATGCATCTTATCTTGCTTTGATTGACGGTAGCATTATAAGATGATCTCTCACTAATTATCAAGAAGTGTTCTCCCTGAGTATGCACCGTTGCGAAAGTTCTTCGTGCTGAAACACCACGTGATGATCGGGTGTGATAGGTTCTACGTTCAAATACAACGGGTGCAAAACAGTTGTACACGCGGAATACTCAGGTTATACTTGACGAGCCAAGCATATACAGATATGGCCTCGGAACACGGAGACTGAAAGGTCGAGCGTGAATCATATAGTAGATATGATCAACATAATGATGTTCACCAATGAAACTACTCCATCTCACGTGATGATCGGACATGGTTTAGTTGATTTGGATAACGTAATCACTTAGAGGATTAAGAGGGATGTCTATCTAAGTGGGAGTTCTTTAAGTAGATTAACTGAACTTAAATTTATCATGAAACTTAGTACCTGATTAGTATCTTGCTTGTTTATGCTTGTTTGTAGATAGATGGCTCGTGTTGTTGTTCCGTTGAATTTTAATGCGTTCCTTGAGAAAGCAAAGTTGAAAGATGAAGGTAGCAATTACACGGACTGGGTCCGTAACTTGAGGATTATCCTCATTGCTGCACAGAAGAATTACGTCCTGGAAGCACCGCTGGGTGCCAGGCCTGCTGCAGGAGCAACGCCGGATGTTATGAACGTCTGGCAGAGAAAAGCTAATGACTACTCGATAGTTCAGTGTGCCATGCTTTACGGCTTAGAATCGGGACTTCAACGACGTTTTGAACGTCATGGAGCATATGAGATGTTCCAGGAGTTGAAGTTAATATTTCAAGCAAATGCCCGGATTGAGAGATATGAAGTCTCTAATAAGTTCTATAGTTGCAAGATGGAGGAGAACAGTTCTGTCAGTGAGCATATACTTAAAATGTCTGGGTATAATAATCACTTGATTCAATTGGGAGTTAATTTTCCAGATGATTGCGTCATTGACAGAATTCTCCAATCACTGCCACCAAGCTACAAGAGCTTCGTGATGAACTATAATATGCAAGGGATGAATAAGACTATTCCCGAGCTCTTCGCAATGCTGAAAGCTGCGGAGGTAGAAATCAAGAAGGAGCATCAAGTGTTGATGGTCAACAAGACCACTAGTTTCAAGAAAAAGGGCAAAGGAAAGAAGAAGGGGAACTTCAAGAAGAACAGCAAGCCAGTTGCTGCTCAAGAGAAGAAACCCAAGTCTGGACCTAAGCCTGAAACTGAGTGCTTCTACTGCAAGCAGACTGGTCACTGGAAGCGGAACTGCCCCAAGTATTTGGCGGATAAGAAGGATGGCAAAGTGAACAAAGGTATATGTGATATACATGTTATTGATGTGTACCTTACTAATACTCGCAGTAGCACCTGGGTATTTGATACTGGTTCTGTTGCTAATATTTGCAACTCGAAACAGGGGCTACGGATTAAGCGAAGATTGGCTAAGGATGAGGTGACGATGCGCGTGGGAAACGGTTCCAAAGTCGATGTGATCGCGGTCGGCACGCTACCTCTACATCTACCTTCGGGATTAATATTAGACCTAAATAATTGTTATTTGGTGCCAGCGTTAAGCATGAACATTATATCTGGATCTTGTTTGATGCGAGACAATTATTCATTTAAATCAGAGAATAATGGTTGTTCTATTTATATGAGTAATATCTTTTATGGTCATGCACCCTTGAAGAGTGGTCTATTCTTGTTGAATCTCGATAGTAGTAACACACATATTCATAATGTTGAAGCCAAAAGATGCAGAGTTGATAATGATAGTGCAACTTATTTGTGGCACTGCCGTTTAGGTCATATCGGTGTAAAGCGCATGAAGAAACTCCATACTGATGGACTTTTAGAACCACTTGATTATGAATCACTTGGTACTTGCGAACCGTGCCTCATGGGCAAGCTGACAAAAACGCCGTTCTCCGGTACTATGGAGAGAGCAACAGATTTGTTGGAAATCATACATATAGATGTATGTGGTCCGATGAATATTGAGGCTCGTGGCGGATATCGTTATTTTCTCACCTTCACAGATGATTTGAGCAGATATGGGTATATCTACTTAATGAAACATAAGTCTGAAACATTTGAAAAGTTCAAAGAATTTCAGAGTGAAGATGAAAATCATCGTAACAAGAAAATAAAGTTTCTACGATCTGATCGTGGAGGAGAATATTTGAGTTACGAGTTTGGTGTACATTTGAAAAATTGTGGAATAGTTTCGCAACTCACGCCACCCGGAACACCACAACGTAATGGTGTGTCCGAACGTTGTAATCGTACTTTACTAGATATGGTGCGATCTATGATGTCTCTTACTGATTTACCGCTATCGTTTTGGGGATACGCTCTAGAGACGGCCGCATTCACGTTAAATAGGGCACCATCAAAATCCGTTGAGACGACGCCTTATGAACTGTGGTTTGGCAAGAAACCAAAGTTGTCGTTTCTAAAAGTTTGGGGCTGCGATGCTTATGTGAAAAACCTTCAACCTGATAAGCTCGAACCCAAATCGGAGAAATGTGTCTTCATAGGATATCCAAAGGAGACTATTGGATACACCTTCTATCACAGATCTGAAGGCAAGACTTTTGTTGCTAAATTCGGAAACTTTCTAGAGAAGGAGTTTCTCTCGAAAGAAGTGAGTGGGAGGAAAGTAGAACTTGACGAGGTAACTGTACCTGCTCCCTTATTGGAAAGTAGTACACCACAGAAAACTGTTTCTGCGACACCTACTCCAATTAGTGAGGAAGTTAATGATAATGATCATGAAACTTCCGAACAAGATACTACTGAACCTCGTTGATCAACCAGAGTAAGATCCGCGCCAGAGTGGTACGGTAATCCTGTTCTGGAAGTCATGCTACTAGATCATGATGAACCTATGAACTATGAAGAAGCGATGATGAGCCCAGATTCCGCAAAGTGGCTTGAAGCTATGAAATCTGAGATGGGATCCATGTATGAGAACAAAGTATGGACTTTGGTTGACTTGCCCGATGATCGGCAAGCAATTGAGAATAAATGGATCTTCAAGAAGAAGACTCACGCTGACGGTAATATTACTGTCTACAAAGCTCCACTTGTCGCAAAAGGTTTTCGGCAAGTTCAAGGGATTGACTACGATGAGACCTTCTCACCCGTAGCGATGCTTAAGTCTGTCCGAATCATGTTAGCAATTGCCGCATTTTATGATTATGAAATTTGGCAGATGGATGTCAAAACTGCATTCCTGAATGGATTTCTGGAAGAAGAGTTGTATATGATGCAACCAGAAGGTTTTGTCGATACAAAGGGAGCTAACAAAGTGTGCAAGCTCCAGCGATCCATTTATAGACTGGTGCAAGCCTCTCGGAGTTGGAATAAACGTTTTGATAGTGTGATCAAAGCATTTGGTTTTATGCAGACTTTTGGAGAAGCCTGTATTTACAAGAAAGTGAGTGGGAGCTCTGTAGCATTTCTGAAATTATGTGTGGATGACATATTACTAATTGGAAATGATGTAGAATTTCTAGATAGCATAAAGGGATACTTGAATAAGATTTTTTCAATGAAAGACCTTGGTGAAGCTGCTTACATATTAGGCATTAAGATCTATAGAGATAGATCAAGACGCTTAATTGGACTTTCACAAACCACATACCTTGACAAAGTTTTGAAAAAGTTCAAAATGGATCAAGCAAAGAAAGGGTTCTTGCTTGTGTTACAAGGTGTGAAGTTGAGTAAGACTCAATGCCCGACCACTGCAGAAGATAGAGAGAATATGAAAGATGTTCCCTATGCATCAGCCATAGGATCTATCATGTATACCAGACCTGATGTGTGCCTTGCTATAAGTCTAGCAGGGAGGTACCAAAGTAATCTAGGAGTGGATCACTGGACAGCGGTTAAGAACATCCTGAAATACCTGAAAAGGACTAAGGATATGCTTCTCGTATATGGAGGTGACAAAGAGCTCATCGTAAAAGGTTAGGTTGATACAAGCTTTGACACTGATCCGGACGATTCTAAATCGCAAACCGGATACGTGTTTACATTAAACGGTGGGGCTGTAAGTTGGTGCAGTTCTAAACAAAGCGTTGTAGCGGGATCTACATGTGAAGCGGAGTACATAGCTGCTTCGGAAGCAGCAAATGAAGGAGTCTGGATGAAGGAGTTCATATCCGATCTAGGTGTCATACCTAGTGCATCGGGTCCAATGAAAATCTTTTGTGACAATACTGGTGCAATTGCCTTGGCAAAGGAATCCAGATTTCACAAGAGAACCAAGCACATCAAGAGACACTTCAATTCCATCCGGGATCTAGTCCAGGTGGGAGACATAGAGATTTGCAAGATACATACGGATCTGAATATTGCAGACCCATTGACTAAACCTCTTTCACGAGCAAAACATGATCAGCACCAAGGCTCCATGGGTGTTAGAATCATTACTGTATAATCTAGATTATTGACTCTAGTGCAAGTGGGAGACTGAAGGAAATATGCCCTAGAGGCAATAATAAAGTTATTATTTATTTCCTTATAATCATGATAAATGTTTATTATTCATGCTAGAATTGTATTAACCGGAAACATAATACACGTGTGAATACATAGACAAACAAAGTGTCACTAGTATGCCTCTACTTGACTAGCTCGTTAATCAAAGATGGTTATGTTTCCTAACCATGAACAATTAGTTGTTATTTGATTAATGGGATCACATCATTAAGAGAATGATCTGATTGACATGACCCATTCCATTAGCTTAGCACCCGATCGTTTAGTATGTTGCTATTGCTTTCTTCATGACTTATACATGTTCCTATAACTATGAGATTATGCAACTCCCATTTACCGGAGGAACACTTTGGGTACTACCAAATGTCACAACGTAACTGGGTGATTATAAAGGAGTACTACAGGTGTCTCCAAAGGTACATGTTGGGTTGGTGTATTTCGAGATTAGGTTTTGTCACTCCGATTGTCGGAGAGGTATCTCTGGGCCCTCTCGGTAATGCACATCACTTAAGCCTTGCAAGCATTGCAACTAAATGAGTTAGTTGCGGGATGATGTATTACAGAACGAGTAAAGAAACTTACCGTCAACGAGATTGAACTAGGTATTGGAATACCGACGATCAAATCTCGGGCAAGTAACATACCGATGACAAAGGGAACGACGTATGTTGTTATGCGGTCTGACCGATAAAGATCTTCGTAGAATATGTAGGAGCCAATATGGGCATCCAGGTCCCGCTATTGGTTATTGACCGGAGACATGTCTCGGTCATGTCTACATTGTTCTCGAACCCGTAGGGTCCGCACGCTTAAGGTTACGATGACAGTTATATTATGAGTTTATGCATTTTGATGTACTGAAGTTTGTTCGGAGTCCCGGATGTGATCACGGACATGAAGAGGAGTCTCGAAATGGTCGAGACATAAAGATTGATATGTTTGGATACCGGAAGTGTTCTGGGTGAAATCGGGATTTTACCGGAGTACCGGGAGGTTACCGGAACCCCCCGGGAGCTAAATGGGCCATGATGGGCCTTAGTGGAAAAGAGAATAGGCAGCCCTACATGGGCCGCGCGCCCCTCCCCTCCCTTGGTCCGAATAGGACAAGGAGAGGGGGCCGGCCCCTCTCTCTCTTTTCCCCCCTCCGCGAATCCTATTCCAACTAGGATTGGGGGGGAATCCTACTCCCAGAGGGAGTAGGACTCTCCTGGCGCGCCCTCCTTGGCCGGCCGCCTCCCCCCCTCTAGTCCTTTATATACGGAGGCAGGGGCACCCTAGAGAGACACAAGTTGATCCACGTGATCTTTTCCTTAGCCGTGTGCGGCGCCCCAGCCACCATAGTCCTCAATAATATTGTAGCGGAGTTTAGGCGAAGCCCTGCTGCAATAGTACATCAAGATCGTCACCACGCCGTCGTGCTGACGGATCTCTTCCCCGACACTTTGCTGGATCGGAGTCCGGGGATCATCATCGAGCTGAACGTGTGCTAGAACTCGGAGGTGCCGTAGTTTCGGTGCTTGATCGGTCGGATCGTGAAGACATACGACTACATCAACCAAACGCTTCCGTTGTCGATCTACTAGGTATGTAGATCACACTCCCCCCCGCTCGTTGCTATGCGTCACATGATCTTGCGTGTGCGTAGGATTTTTTTTGAAATTACTACGTTCCCCAACAAAACCTAGAGAGATATAGTGTGTGGGTTCTTTAGAGTTTTTTTTGTGTGTGTGTGGGGGGGGGGGTCAATCAAAAAATTTAACATTTGCAATGTGTGTGAAATAGAGTCCTGGATATAACATATATATAGAGGGGGCGATCCACGAGCAGAGAGTGGAGGTATCATCGGCTTGAGGTGTCCATAGAATCGAAGAGAGGGATGATGTGTGTGTGTGCGTGTGCGCGCGCGATCGATAAAGAGTGCCATCGAATTTGTGTGTGCCCACGTCAAAGATATAGAGTGGCTGGCCTACTGGAACGTGAGATGGGACATGTGCAGTTTGTCTCTGTGGCATGGATACCTACCTGCAACGCTCGTCTATCGGTGTGTGGTGGGGGAAGAGGGAGGCCCAATTAACTATAGAGGTACAATGGCTGGTATATGTGTGGAGGAGGAGAGAGGCCTACCTCATGTATTAAGGAGATCGATCTACCTCATGTATTCGGGAGATCGATCGGCATCCATGCATATGTGCAGGAGATGAATAAGGTTGGGAGTAAGACAGAGCTAGAGTGTTGGAGGGGGTGGTAGTGGAGTTGCTTCTAACAAATGGTGGGATAGGCTTGCTAGACAAACGGAGGGCACGCCCGGAATATCAACAAGAGAGGAGATGGATGCTTGTTGTCTGTGCACATGCGTGTGAGAGACGGGTCAGGAGGCATGCACGAATGATGAGGGGGGATGATGTGGCTGTGGTAAGCAGACGTAACTACATAGGAAGATCAATCGCCCTTTGTAAGAGAAAGGAGAGACATAACTTGTGAGGTACGTCGATCGATGGGGGAGTAGTTAAAGTCGATCTAGGTATATGTTGGGAGATCGATCGGTATACATGCATGAGTGTGTTAGAAGCAGATGAGGCACGAGGAGAAGGATAGAGAGAGAGGGATGCATGTAGGAGGTAGTACGAGAGGCATAGTATATCGAGGGGCAGGAGTGTGCGAGTACGAGAATGATGAAAAGAGTGGTGGGAGTGAGGCATGGACGGTGACAAGAGAAGAGGGGAAGCTTGTGTTTGTGCTAGGCACACTTGGCTAGAGAAGCATATCGATCAATGTGTGCAGTAAAGAAGGAGCTGCGGGCCTACACACACCGTGGGTGAACGACCTAAAGTGAAAAGACGAATTTGCGCGATGGAGCTAGAGAATGCTGAGGGAGGGTGAGAGAGCGATGCGGGCGTGTGCATGCACAAGAGAAAGTTAGCTCTAGCTACAAAGATAAGAGGGTTGTGTGGGTGTAAAAGACGAATAGAGTAGTTCCTCGATGGAGATCATATATACTTCATTATAAAAAGTGAATTCGGATATTTGAAGAATTTATCATAGTGTTTCAAACCGACGTATGTGTGAATATATATAACGGTGATACACATGGTGTGGTTATGAACATGGTATACTACATTTAATATATTTTATCTCTACTCTTATAAAAAACGGAGTTGCTGATGATGGTGTGCCTGCCATCCTGCATTATAGGCCGTCTAATTTATATCTGGCGGATAGCAAGGAAACTATGATGGTTGAAGTTGGCAACAATCATGATTGTAGATTCTTATTAAAATAGAGAAACGAATTCAAATTTAGTTCGAATTGCAGCGGTAGTATAGACATTTGGAATGCACTAAAATGTTGGTATGAGTAGGTTACATGCATTATATAGCAAGCAAAAAATTTTAATCGGACATAACATGGATTCATACTCCCTCCTTCCATCTATATAGGGCGTAATGAGATTTTTAAGACGGCCTTTGACTATTGACAAGATTAATAGTACATGACATGCACAACGTGAAAATTATATCATTGAAAGAACCTTTCACAGATGAATTTAACAGTGTGCTTTGTATATGTTGCATGTCATATATCATTGCTCTAATATTTGGTCAAAGTTAGCATCGAAAAACGCATTAGGCCCTATATAGATGGAAGGAGGGAGTAGCTTTGAATAGCATTTGTATAGTAAAACGGGGCAAGACTCTCTCTTTGTGTGGTGTGAATAGTTTTATTTTTTTCATTTTCTTTTTGGTTGAGGGAAGTGTGAATTGATTTGGTACGTACAAGTACAATATTACTACACGTTAGGCTTGTCCCTAAAATTCAACCCGCGTCTTGTTATATCCCGAAAATTCAGATATCGTGGTCCCAAAACTGGCGCCTTCACAACCCGCGTCTTGCTATCCCGAAATTACAACGCGCGCGAAAACTCCCTCCAGCTGCCAAATCCTGACACGCGAAATCCCCCTTCTAACCCTGAGCCGAAAGGGTCGCTAGTTCAAATCGGTGGGGGGTACTTTTGTAACACACCCTACATTTTGGACAAGCGCGTTCCTAAGTCATGCTTCACCCCTCCCATCGCCCCCTTTTCGCCATTCGAAATCCCAGGCCGCCATAACCTGTCTGCTCCAGCCGCGAAACCCCACCCTCCTCCGTCCGCCACGTCACCGCTGCCCAGCCGGAGCCTCTTCCCCGACGACGTCGTCCACCACAACAGCTCAACGTCCCTCGTCCACCTCCCCGGATGAGGATCCGTTGTCCATCTCGCCGTCCCGCCGGTTCAGCCGCCCCGTCCTCCACCTCCAAGGAGCTGCTCCGACGATCGCCTCGTCTATCACGTCTGCTCCATCCCCACAGCGCCGCCTTAACCTGCTCCACCGGAACCGCATCATCCTCACCGACTCCTTGGACGAAGCCGAGGCCTACTCGGCGCCACCAAAGAGGTTCTACACTCATCGCATCACACCTTCTCCTTAACTCGACCTCCCGGCGCCGACGGTGCTCCATCCCGCACCCCCATGGAGCGGCTACCTTGAAGCCGGCGCCGCGGGCGACATCTCCACGACGGCTCTCCCCCAGTGCGAGGCCCCTTCGGCGGTGGCGTCCATACCAGCCGGATCTGCTCCATCCCGGCGCCGACGGTGCTCCATTCCGCACCCCCATGGAGCGGCTACCTTGAAGCCGGCGCCGCGGGCGACATCTCCACGACGGCTCTCCCCCAGTGCGAGGCCCCTTCGGCGGTGGCGTCCATACCAGCCGGATCTGCTCCATCCCGGCGCCGACGGTGCTCCATTCCGCACCCCCATGGAGCGGCTACCTTGAAGCCGGCGCCGCGGGCGACATCTCCACGACGGCTCTCCCCCAGTGCGAGGCCCCTTCGGCGGTGGCGTCCATACCAGCCGGATCTGCTGCTGCTGCTCCGGCTCTCGCTCGATCGCTCGCTCGCCCATCTGCTGCTGCTGCTCTCCCCCTTGCTCGTGCTGCTGCTCTGCTCCGATTACGCCACACTTCAGTCGACTGAATCGACTTTTGGGTCAGTCGATTTTCAGGGGTTGGGGGGCTCGCTGGAGTTAAGGAAGAACCACGCGCAGCAGGGATGAGGGATCGCTGGAGAGGTACCCCACTATCTATCTTAGGGTTCAGGGTAGGGGGGCGGGGGGCCTAGAGGGCTAGCCGGGGCAGCGGTGGCGAGTTGTTTTGGGGCGGCGAGGCAGCGCTGGGTCTGGCGGTTCGGCCGGTGGTGGCTGGCGGCTCAGGGGGGTGTAGGTTGAAGATGAACTGCAGGCCCTCCCTAAACTACATGTCAAGTGCCTCTCTGCTACCATTGCGTTCAGTTTCGACAGTATCATTCAGATTCCACAGTAAATTTCAGTTTCGATTGTTAAGTTCAGAGTCAACATTTTTTACCTCATCTGTTGTAGTCCGGTGGTTTTTGGTGTTGTTAATTTTACATCCATTTTACATCATCTATTGGAGATGCTATTAGAATCCCACTTGAGATTGACGATGCTTGTCTTGTGCTGCTTCAGCCTTGACGTCTTACGGCTCACCGGAGCTGCTCCAATGACAGAACGATCCATCACAACAGAGCAGTGCCCTGGACGCCATCTAAAGATTCCTCAGATCTTCCTCCACACCTCCGACAGCCACCTTTGCCTCAACTGCTTCAGCGACCAACCCAATGATGCTGAGGTCGACACGGCTACGGCAAAGAGGGTGTACACTTGTTGCAATACTTATTACTATACATTCACGTCGATCCATTAGGGCTATTTTGGTTCAACGGAAAAACATCGATCCACTGGTTGTTACCATCACTCTAAATTTCTGCATGCTCTCCTTACATAATCTCACCATATTTTTTTATACATGTCAGATATTGTACACAGTCATGCTGAACATGTAGAGAAAAAGAGAAGAGTTTTGCGCGGCAATACAATGTCATGCAGACATCGCTCCATGGTGGGTTCAATGGCAAACCCTCCCCACCCCGCTCCAGATTGTAATCCAGAGGAAGATATCTGTTCTGAGGCGGATTCGGACGCCGCTGACCACTCCTATTTACCCCCCAAGGTGTTTGATCTACCTTGGCATGATGATGTTAGTCATATCATGCATATGTTGCCTTGTAGTGCCTACTTTTGACATCATATATGTCATCTGCTTAGTTTAGACATGTTCTGTAATGCAACATGTTTAGTTTCTATATCATATATGGGAATTATGCAGTCTCATGTCTTTTAGCCAGCCATAATATATGTGAAATGTGCAATGCCATCCTGTTTAACCAGGCATCATATATTTGAATGATATCTTGCCCATCCTTTTCATCATTTCATTTCCATTTGTCGACAATGTTTGTACATTAAACTACTCTTCCTGTGAATCAGCCATTTGGCTGGGAGATAGAAAAATCTGGAGTGAAAACAAGGCCTTCAGAGTAGACAGTGCTACCTGTCGAAGCAGATCTCTTGTTGGGTCCTGATAGCTCCTCAGAGATGGGTTCAGAGACAGATGACCAGTCATATTCCCCCACTGAGGTGTATACTCTAACTTGGCACGATTATACTGCTCATATCATGCATATGGTGTCTTGCATTGCATAGTTTAGTCATCATATACACAATATTCAACACCATGTTCTTAGTTCATACATCATATCAAATGCCCTCTGTTTAGCATATAAATCACATATGTGAATTAAATGATGCGATCCTGATTACTTAGATAACATGTAGGTGAATTATGTCATGCGATCCTGTTTAGTTATTCATCATATCTTTGAATTATGTTATGCTATGCTATCAAGTTTAGATAGACATCATATATGTGAAATTATGTCATGATATCCGTTTTAGTTAAACAATATACATGTCAACTATTTCATGCCCTCCTTTTTCCACACTATCTATTGCATCTGTCTCTCATACAATGGTTGTACATTCAACTATGTTTCCTATTTGTCAGCCATTTGAATTGGAGCGGGTGATGCCAATATCTAGCAGACTAAAAACACGGTCTTCAAATAAAACAGTGCTACCTCTTGGTGGAGATAACACCCCGGTTGTACATGCACAAGAACTAGCCCTACCACACATAACCCAAACTCTCACAGATTGTACCGCTACTACGATGGACAGAGGACCAGCTTCACCCAATCTAACCCAACCCCAGCCGATAGTAACCCAGTTCCTGTTGACACATCACCATCTCCACCATAGAGCTCCCAAACAAGAGCAGTTAGTAAGGCAGTTCCAGTGCCCAAAGGGCCAGTACTATCACGGTGAACCCCAACTCCAGCAGTTAGTACGCCTAATCCTGTGGAGGAAGCACAACCAGCTAGTCGTAGTTTAGCATCTATCGCATTTGATGTTGTTAAATCGTATGTGCGTATCTTCCCATCTTGGAAATATTATACTAAAGATGAAGGAAAATACCAGTTGCAGGTGTTTGTCCAGGAGTTATGTGTAAGTAATGTTATTCATGGCAATTACTTTGCTTCGTCCCATACATCCTACCTCCATGATGGTTATAATACAGGAAATTTTCCCATTTTTGCCTATAGAGAAGGACCGACTTGGAAACTCAGGATGAGGTAACCTGTGCTAATACCTCTGCTATCTTCAAGAATGCTTGGTGGCAGTATCGGAATTACCTGAAGAAAACGTACTTCACCGGCAAAGAAACTCATCAAATTACCTTACGTTCTCCTAAGACACATTTACTGGACGATGACTGGGAACGCCTTGTTCTGTACTGGTCCCGAACCAAGAATGTGGTAAGGTCTATGAGCTCATTTTCTATTTTTAAGTATTACTCCCTCCATTCCTTTATATAAGGTGTATTTGTTTTTTGATAAAATTTTAGAATGTAAGGTGCATTTCTTCTAATTCCTCATAATTCCCATGTTAGCCCTTCAGAAAAAGGGAAAGTATCTCTCTCATGATTGTTTATATCTCTCCTTGTAGCCAAAAAAGGAAACTATCTCTCTGTCGATTACATATAGCTCATACTTTCCTCGACTAAATGATTTACTTGCCACGAACAAATAAATTTGCCAAGGGTAATTTTGTCCTAACATGTCTATAATTTTGTGGCTTGGTCATCGTGTCAAAAGTAATACACCTTATATAAAGGAACGGAGGGAGTATATTCTTGTGTCTTACTATACTCTGTTCATCTAGAACAAGTGCCTAAACCTGAAGAACAACTGTTCTAATTTAAGATTCCATTGCTACCATAGGACATAGATATATGTTTGTTTGATGCTTTTATTATGTACTAGTACTTGGCAATAGAAGACTTGGTAGTTTAATCCTGTCCACCTTACTAATGAACTGGTTCACCGAAATGAGTTTCATATACTAGTACATGCTAAACTTGTTATGTGTCTACTTGTTTCTTCTTTTAGAATGCTGACAGAATATTGGGGAAGAGTGCCTTATTAAGAAACGGTAAAGTAAGTAATGAAGATACGGTTTAGGATAGTGACACATCCTGTCATGGTTTAGTGTTGGAGTTACTGGCCACTACCGCCTGCACAAGCTATTCAAACTCACTGTCTGAATAAGTTCGGTTTCTTGAGTCTCAACTACAAGCTGAAAGACATCGATCAACTGTGCTGCGACAAGAAGCGGAAGGACTGCGGAAGTCCCTGGAGCATTCAGATGCATACTTTCTGGTGCAACAGCAAGCGTTGGAGGATTTTAGCGCCAAACAGGACAAAGCTAATCAGCTTGCTAAGCTTATTGCCGCATGGTGGATACCCAGGATAACGTTTCTTGAGCTCTTCTAAAGTTGTTTCAGTTATGCTCTTGTTTTGCTGCCACGTTTATTTGCACTGGTGGCCAATTTTGACGGCCAGTGTCTATGATATGCTGCTTTGTTCCCTATATTTGCACTAGTGGCGTACTTTGATGCCCAGTGGATGTAATATGTGTAATAGGCGTGATAGGCTAGCGTTAGTTGCTTGCTTATTTATTTCCTTGTTGTCTTGTTTATTTGTTTGCTTGTAGTCATTGCAGTTCTTTTTCCGGGGTTAACTAGTGGCTGCAATAACCTATTTTTTAAAACTAGGCCACAATAACCATGGGCTAATATTTACTGTAGTGACACTGGGCCTCCTACGGGCCGTATAAACAGTGGGCCTTCTACGGGCCGTAGAAACAGTAGGCCTTCTATGGGTCGTATCATCAATAGGCCTTATACGGGCTGTATGATCGATTGGCCAAACATGGGTCAATAACAGGCCGCATTATGGCCATAAACGGGCTAGAGTTGGAATCGTCCATTCACGGGCCGACCGTAACGGGCCATCGTTAATAGGCCGTATTTTTTGACGCTATGAAAACGGCCCAACGTATTAACGGACCACAAACGGGCCGACTGTAACCACGGGCTGAATTCGGCCCACAAGCAGAAAATGACAGTAACAGGCCGTAAGTAAACGAATGCTGGAAATGAGACCAATAATAAATGGGCTCTGAGAAGGCCGAAAGATAACATGGGCTGGAATCGGCCCAACGGAATAACAAGCCGTTAATGGGTATAAAGTGATACACTATTCATTACGGGCCAGTTTCACCACGGGCCGTTAATGGGTGTAAAGTGATACACTGTTCATTACGGGCCAGTTTCGCCACGGGCCGTTAATAGGCCAAGAGTTACATAGGGCCTCATATGGGCCGAAAGACATCATGGGCCATACATGGGCCAGAAGTGAAAACGGGCTGGAATCATATTGGATGGCCCAGATGACGCTACTGGGCCTAATTCGGATAGGGCGTAACGGGCCTTGGATTAGCGGGCTGTAAATGGGCTATATGCGAACAGGTCATTAACAGGCTTTACATGGGCCGGCCCGCCACCTTTTGACCAAGTCAAACGGGCCGACCCTTTCAAAGGAATGGGCCTATTTTGGGCCGTGCCACGTGTCAACGTATCATAGGCGCCTATCTGACCCACTGACAAGCTGACACGTGTTTCGTCCGCCAATAAGAATTTTACACGTGGAAATTTCCCATTGGTCGGGGCTGTTAACGGGTTATTAGATCCAAAACCCGACCCTATAGCTTAACGGCGTTCCATTACGGTGGATGCCACGTGTCGGTCACCCTTGATGAAATCACTTCTGTGACGCGCGATTTATCGTCATGGAAGTGGACACTTCCGTGATGATAATTTTGGTAATGTCATGGAACACTTCTACGAGAGCACATGTATGACTATCTTGATTCTGTCATAAATTTGTCATGGATGAACATGCATGACAAAAAACGCGACCTACTGTGACAAACACGTATCATCACGGAAGTGTATTTTTTTGTAGTGTCTGTTAGGGAATGGGTTAACTGGAGTTGATCTGACCCGCTGCTGGATCTCATGGCGGGTCATCCCTCTAAGCCGTTGGTCAAAGCTGATGTATGAGTATGGTGGAGGCCCGGATGACTCTCTTCGTCACAACCCCGTTCAATTAACAGAAGAAGATATTGTTTCAATGTCAACCCTTTTGGTGAACGGGAAATACAAAGATTGCAGTATTGTCGGGTGAAACCCCTTCTGCAAGCTTAACACGGTGCCAGAAGTAAGGATATATTGATCTCTCTCCTTTGTATTTTACCAAGCCGTATTGTTTAATACTTGCCTGAATTTTCATCTTGTTTTTACCTATCTACAGGCCAACTCTGACTTTTGGAAAGTTAAATATGACCACGAGGCTGCAAAGAAAGCAAGAGCCGCAGCCATAAACGCCAAGAAAACGACCCGGAGGTCAAAAAAGAAGAAGAAGAACACTGCCGAAGATTGGATGAAGCTTGACGATTCTTCTGAGTTGGAGGTAGCCCTTGACTCTCCCTTGGCCAATTTTTTTATAATCTTATTATTAACACTGATCATTACCAGGATGACACTGGGGCCAGTCAGGCCGTGGAAGAAGAGGTTTCTATTTCCTCTGACTCAGCCCATTTGCCAAGACAGAAACTTCGAGTCGTAACCCAGAAAGTATGGTTTTCACACCCTTTGGCTTATCTGGACCCTCACTTTCTTTTAAAAAAGAAGAAACATGAGAGCCGCCGTCAAGCTTGGACCGAAGACGAACCGGCTGTTGTTCTTCAACAAACTCCTCAGAAATGCCAGAATGAGGTTTATTTCTTTTTCTTTGATTTCTGTTAATGGATCCCCTTCCTTGCATTACTTACTTTGTTTTATCTTTGCAGGAGGTGTCTCGCTCGTCTGGCGACTCGTCTCAGACCCAATTTCCTGCCTTCAAGACTGCCCCTGGGTAAGGAAAATCCTTTGTCTTCCGTGTTTCTCAAATTGTCTCTTTATACTGACAGTCAATAATATTTCACTTAGTGGCCAAGCTAAGTCTAAGAAGGCCAAGGTGATTAAGCCGGTGGAATACCCGCTAATCCTTGCACCTGAACCAGCGAGGCCACCTTCTCCTCCAGCAATTGAAACTCCAGAAGACCCGCCTGTCAATGCGGAAGCAAATCCGCCTGAGCCGTCAGTTGATGATACCACCGTCAACCCTTCCACAACTAGTCCATTAAGCTCGGCCTACCCGCCATCACCGTCTGCACAAGATGTTTTGATCACCGGGAGCCGATTTGTTGAACTAGGGAATCCAACCGTGCTGGCTCGCCACACGGCCAAACAAGAAGCATTGGAGAGGCAGAAAGTGCATTTTGATGTTGCACATTATGATCATCTAAATGCCAATGATATTTTCTCCATCTATCTCAGCCATGTGCACTCCAGTCGCGACTCAGAAATCGAAATGGTCAAACAGTTCCAGCTGAAATATGAGGTATGTTCTTCCAGTTTATCTATATCCCGCCAGCCCCCAAGTCTTCAGATTATGAGAGAACTGGAATGATCTATAGACTTTATAATTAGGCCAAGACTTTTTACTTTTGAAACTTTTCTTAAGTTCAATAAAATAGAGCAAAGCTTCACCTGTAGTCCCCAAGGGCCGGTTCATTTTTAAAAATGAGCCGGTACTTTAAATTGTCTTGTACCGTATTCAAAAAAACATCATAATCCGGCTTAACCTTAAGAAACTTGCTGAATAGCATACATTAACCCCCAAGTGCCAAGTGCCGTTACTTTGTAAAGTACTTGCGACTTAAAGTATGTCTTCAGAATCATAGAAATTGTTTTGGCATACATTAGCCCCCAAGTGTCAAGTAGTTTTCGTAAAGTACTTGAGACTTGAATCTTGTTTTTTGGACCTTAAGCGAAATCTGAACTCCTCTGGGTACATTTTTGCAGCATGCCTTATCTGAACTGAGCTCGCAATTGACTGATGCGAAGACCCGGTTAGCGAGTCAGGAGGCAGAAATTAAGTCTGCTAACTCCAAATTGCAAATAAGTCTCTCCGAGACGGAAAATTTAAAGACCGGCCTCACTATCAAGAAGAAAACCTGGGCAGAGGGAAAAAACGCTTCTAACACAACGCGCCGAGAAAGCCGAAGCAGCCCTTGAAGAGGTTTCAACAGAGCTGAATGGTTTAAAGGGCCGGGTGTCTCGAAAGGTGGCCGCCATCTTTGGTAAGTCGTCTGTCTTTGACCTTGTATACTTTTTGCTGATCCAGAATATAAGCCGCCAGCGGACTTCGTTTATAAAATATATGAAGGCCCACGAAGCAAGAATCTGAGCCAAGATCATGTGATTAAACTGAAGGCCGAGTAGACCTTAGTGGAGCAACTGTATATTGGCACACAACGGGCACTTGCGTCCATCTCACCTACCAATCAAGCACCCAACCGGCTCAGCGACGTCTTGAAGAAACTGTCAATCCTACCCGCCAGGTTTCAAGAAGTGAAGCGCTCCTGTGCGAGAGCCGGAGCTTTGACTGCCCTGAGCCGCTCCAAGGCTTGGGTGCCAGATCTAGACCCGTCAGACGTGGCCAGAGGATATCCCACCGTGAAGGAAGACAGATCTCCTTTTGAGCAGGATGACTTCATGGCTTGCGTGCGCGGAGTCCGACCTCAGGCGACTATCCTTGGAGATGAAACCATCATCGACAAGTATCAGCCGGGTTTTGATATTGAAAATAAGAAGATGGCAACTCCCTCGTACAAAGTGACAGATTTAATCCCTCCTGTTCGTGAAAACACATTTGCCCCGGAAGTTGATCCGGCCGTCCTGATTGACGAGGAAGAAGAATTTGTCGCTGTGAATGGTTTTGACTAGTCAAAACCTAGCTTCCAGTCAACAGGGGGTGGTGAACCGGCGAGGGAGGAGCAATAACCATCTTCATGGGCTTATAAAAGCCTTGTAATAGTTTAGCTGTGAAAACACTGAATTCCTTGCCTATGCCATCATGTATAAAACACTATGTGTGACTCCGTATTTCCTGATGGCAATATATGCATCAAATTTGATGATTGTTTCTGCAACACTTTAGCTCTGTTCCTGTAGATACAAGAGAAAAGACTGGCTTGGTGGCTTAGAACCGAACGGGTTAAAACACCCGGCTTATAGCCAATATGTTTACCATAATAGAAAACAGAAACAGATATAAATAAAGGACAAGGCTGAAACTAACCGTTTGGTTAATGCAGCAGGCAATTGCATATAAATAATAGCCATATTTGTACCTTTGATCCATAGACCACAGGCTTGAGTAACCCGGGTATTGAAGTTGATAAATCAATCTTTCTAAGAAGTCATTGCTTCTGAGTACTTAATGATCATCATACCTTGGTGGCCTTGTTGTCAAATAGTCCAGCCGGCGAAGAAGATCATGCTAATTATTTGTGAAATTGAGACAACAAAAAACTAGAAGACAAATAACAGGTAACAAGTATGATTTAACCTTATATTTAAAGGTTGGTGGCTTCTGATTCAAATATGATCAGTAAACCGGACCAAAGGGGTTAAGCTAAGGTTCGAATACGACCATATAGCCCCCAGTGGCTTTGGCGTTGCGCCGATCAAGAGGGTACCGACAGCTATGTTCTCTTTGGTCTGAATACGACCTATGTTTGAACAGTAAGCCCCCAAACGACCTTGAGAGGTTTTTAACGTCCCTGATTCGAATACAATCCAAGTCGGACCCAAAAGGGGTGAAGCTATGATTCGGATACGATCAAGAAGCCCCCTAGTGAGTTTGGCCTTGAGCCGATCAAGAGGGTTACGACAGCAATGTTCTCTTTGGTTCGAATACGACCTATGTTTGGACAGGAAGCCCCCATGTGACCATAATAATTGCAGCTAGATTCGATTACGATCATAAGCCGGACCAAAAAAGGTTAGACTTGATTCAAATATGATCAGCTCCTTAATAGTCTTTTGAAAATAAGAAATAACAAAGATGCGTAATCTTTGAAAAGAAAAGAGACCGATGGTCCTGCTTTATTACTTATCATGGTATATACAATGTTAAAGTATGTACATTATGAGAGTCGGTGGCTCAGGTGTAGTATGGCCGAAGTTGAGCAATGTTCCACGGCCGGCGGGTCTCCTCCTCCAACTTACGTGAGTCTTTGTGCTCTCAAACATCAATGAGGTAATAAGACCCGTTGTTTAAGTTCTTGCTGACCACAAAGGGTCCTTTCCAAGGTGGGGATAACTTGTGTGCATCTGACAGATCCTGGATGAGCCGGAGCACCAGGTCGCCTTCCTGAAAAGTCCTGGACTTAACCCGGCGGCTGTGATAACGGCGCAGGTCCTGTTGATAAATTGCTGATCGAGCCGCTGCTAAGTCTCTTTCTTCATCTAACAAGTCGACTGCATCCTGTCTGGCTTGTTCATTATTAGCTTCAACATAAGCTGCCACACGGGGCGAGTCATGACGGATGTCACTAGGCAACACTGCTTCTGCTCCATACACCATGAAGAAAGGTGTATAACCTGTAGACCTGTTATGTGTGGTATTGATACTCCAGAGCACCGAGGGTAATTCCTCTACCCAACAACTCGGCGTTCGCTGCAAGGGAACCATAAGCCGGGGTTTGAGGCCTTTTAAAATTTCCTGATTTTCTCTCTCAGCTTGACCATTGGATTGACGATGAGCTACAGAAGAAACATCAAGCCGGATATGGTCACGCTAACAAAACTCCTCCATAGCCCCTTGAGATATATTAGTGCCATTGTCAGTGATAATGTTGTGTGGAAAACCAAAATGGAAGATCACCTTTTTCATGAACTGAACCGCTGTGGCCGCATCACACTTACTCACTGGCTCTGCCTCAACCCACTTTGTGAATTTCTCAACTGCCACTAAAAGATGTGTCTTTTTATCCTTAGAACTTTTGAAAGGCCCCACCATGTCAAGCCCCCAGACCACAAATGGCCAAGTGATTGGAATCATCCGGAGCTCTTGAGCCGGAACATGTGCTCGTCGTGCGAACTTTTGACATCCATCACATCTGCTGTCCAGATCCTCTGCATCAGCATGAGCCGTCAACCAGTAAAAACCGTGATGAAAAGCTTTGGCCACCAGAGATTTTGACCTGGCGTGATGACCACAATCACCTTCATGGATCTCACGAAGTATTTCTTGGCCTTCTTCAGGGGAAACACACCATTGAAACGCTCCAGAGACGCTGCGATGGTATAGTTCTCCATCAAAAATCGTCATTGACTTAGACCGCCGGGTTATCTGTCGAGCCAGGGTCTCATCCACTGGCAATTCTCCCCGGGTCATGTAAGCCAAGAACGGCACTGTCCAATCTGGGATGACATGAAGAGCCGCCACCAACTGTGCCTCTGGGTCAAGAATGGCTAGATCTTCTTCCGTGGGTAACTTGACAGACGGGTTATGCAAAACATCCAAAAAGGTATTAGGTGGCACCGGCTTACACCGAGACCCCAACCGGCTTAATGCATCAGCCGCTTCGTTCTTCCTACGGTCAATGTGCTCCACCTGATAACCTTTAAAATGCCCTGCAACAACATCAACTTCCTGGCGATAAGCCGCCATGTGAGGATCTGTGGAATCCCACTTATCTGAGACTTGTTGAGCCACTAAATCTGAGTCGCCAAGACATCTGACCCGGCTTAGACTCATCTCTTTGGCCACTCGAAGACCATGGAGCAAGGCTTCATACTCTGCTGCGTTGTTAGTGCAAGGAAACATCAGCCATAACACATAATAAAAATTTTCACCTCGAGGGGAGGTTAAAACAACTCCAGCCCCCGAGCCTTCCAACTGTCTCGACCCATCAAAATGAATAGTCCACTATGTGTTGTCTGGTTTCTCTTCTTGCATCTGCATCTCTGTCCAATCATTAATGAGTTCAACCAGTGCTTGAGATTTGATCATAGTACGTGGTACATACTTCAACCCATGAGACCCAAGCTCAATGGCCCACTTGGCGACTCGTCCAGTGGCTCCTCTGTTTTGAATGATGTCTCCCAAAGGAGCAGAGCTAACCATAGTGATTGGGTGACCCTGAAAATAATGTTTAAGCTTCCGGCTTGCCATGAACACCCCATATACGAGCTTCTGCCAATGTGGGTACCGCTGTTTGGATTCAATTAACACCTCACTGACATAGTAAACCGGCCATTGAACCAGATGCTCCTTGCCAACCTCCTTGCGCTCCACCACAATCGCCACACTAACAGCTCGTGAGTTGGCGGCTACGTATAACAACAACGGCTCTTTCTCGACTGGAGCAGCAAGGACCGGCGGCTCAGCAAGCTGTGTCTTCAAATCTTCAAAAGCAGAGTTTGCAGCCTTGCTCTGAACAAAATCATCTGTTTTCTTCATCATCTGATATAAATGCATCGCCTTCTCCCCTAACTGGCCTATGAACCGGCTTAAAGCAGCAACACGACCCGCTAGCCATTGAACGTCATTGATGCATATTGGCTTGGCCAGGGATGTAATTGCCTTGATTTTCTCCGGGTTAGCTTCAATACCTCGGTTGGACACCAAAAAACCCAAGAGCTTGCCGGCTGGGACTCCAAAAACACACTTGGCCGGGTTAAGCATCATTTTGTAGACCCGGAGATTATCGAAGGTCTCTTTCAGATCTGCGACCAAGGTTTCCTCTTTCCTGGATTTTACCACTATATCATCCACATAAGCATGAACATTACGCCCAATTTGATTGTGAAGACAATTTTGCACACACCGTTGGTAAGTCGCCTCGGCACTCTTAAGCCCAAAAGGCATAGAGACATAGCAGAAAGCTCCAAAAGGAGTGATAAAAGCCGTCTTCTCTTGATCTCTGACTGCCATCTTGATCTGATGATAACCTGAATAAGTATCCAAGAAACTCAAATATGTGCAACTGGCCGTAGCATCGATGATCTGATCAATACGGGGGAGGGCAAAAGGGTCAGTCGGACAAGCCTTGTTTAAATCAGTGTAATCCACACACATACGCCAGGTGCCATTCTTTTTGAGTACAAGCACCGGGTTGGCTAACCACTCTGGGTGAAAGACTTCTACAATGAACCCGGCCACCAAGAGCCAGGCCACCTCTTCTCCAATGGCCTTGTGCCTTTCTTCACTGAACCATCGAAGAAACTGTCTAACAGGTTTAAACTTTGGATCAATATTGAGAGTGTGCTCAGCGAGTTCCCTCGGGACACCCGGCATGTCGGAAGGTTTCCATGCAAAGATGTCCCGGTTCTCACGAATGAACTGGATGAGCACGCTTTCCTATTTTGGATCCAAGTTTGCACTGATGATGAACTGCTTGGATGAGTCGCCAGGCACAAAGTCAACCATCTTGGTGTCATCAGCTGATTTGAACTTCAACACCGGCTCATGCTCTGTTGTTGGTTTCTTTAACGACGTCATGTCTGCCGGGTCAACGTGATCCTTGTAAACTTTAACTCCTCTGTTGCACAAACAGATTCAGCATAGGCAGCATCACCTTCTTCACACTCTAAAGCTATTTTCCAGCTCCCATGTACTGTAATGGTGCCCTTATAACCCGGCATCTTGAGCTGCAAATATACATAGCACGGCCGAGCCATGAACTTGGTATAAGCCGGCCGTCCAAACATAGCATGATATGGGATTTTGATCTTAACCACCTCAAAGGTTAATTTTTCTGCTCTGGAGTCATACTCATCTCCAATGGCTACTTCCAGTTCAATCTTACCAACTGGGTATGCCGACTTGCCAGGTACCACACCGTGAAAAATAGTGTTGGATTGTTTAAGACCCTTATCAGTCAACCTCATCCGGCGGAACGTCTCATAGTAGAGGATGTTGATGCTGCTGCCTCCATCCATGAGTACCTTAGTGAATTTTTATCCACCAACCTGAGGCGCCACTACCAAGGCAAAGTGACCCGGATTATCAACCCGGGGTGGGTGATCCTCTCTGCTCCACACAATAGGCTGCTCTGACCAACGTAAATAACGTGGAATCACCGGCCCAACGACATTAACGACCCTCTTGTGAAGCTTCTGGTCCCTCTTACATAAACTAGTTGTGAACACATGGTATTGCCCACTATTCAGTTGTTTCAGGGTGCTCTGATACCCGGACTGTTGCTGCTGATTACCTTGGCCGGGTTGTGGATTATATCCTCCTTGGTTACCAGGATGGCCCGGACCATGAAATCCTCCTCCACCCAAGCCAGCGCCCGGGCCATGGAAACCGCATCCACCTGAACTGCCACCTAGGCCGTGACCTCCATCAAACGCGTTTGAATTTTTAAGCGCCTTCATGATTGTACAATCTTTCCATAGGTGGGTGGCTGGCATCTCTCGGGTGTCGTGCTTTGGACAAGGTTCATTCAATAATTGCTCAAGGGTGGGACCTAACCCGCCCGACCGAGGGGGTTGCCTGCCCTTGCGCCATTGGTTTCCGCCCTGTGCATTAGTGTGAGCGACAATCTCATCAGCCTTACGCTTATTACCTCCTTGATTTGCCGGGTTATGCTGGTGACCCTCGCCGTTGCCATTCTTCTTTCCCTTGGCTGTCTTTTCTTTGAAAAACACCGGGTCTTTGGTACTATCAGAATCAACATACTTGACGAGAGCCGCCATCAACTGGCCCATGTCATTACGGTCACGCTTGAGCTGCCCCAACTTCTGCTTCAGAGGTTCAAAACGGCAATTTTTCTCCAACATCAAGACTGCTGAGCCGGCATCCATCTTATCAGACGAATGTATTATCTCCTTGACCCAGCGCACCCAATGGATTGTAGACTCACCGTCCTCTTGCTTACAATTAGTTAGGTCCACAATCGACATAGGCTCCTTACACGTGTCTAAAGTTCAGGATGAACCGGGCCTTCAACTCCGCCCATGAGCCGATAGAATTGGGTGGCAACCCATTCAACCAAGTACGAGCTGTTCCATCTAACGTCATAGTGAAATACTTGGCCATTGCTACGCCGCTGTCCTCCAACAACTCCATAGACATCTCATAACTCTCAATCCAAGCCTTGGGCTGTAAGTCAGCCGTGTAATTAGGCACCTTACGAGGCCCCTTAAAGTCCTTTGGCAAACGCTCATTACATATGGACGGCACCAAGCAAGGGATGCCTCCGGTTCTTGTGGCCACTCCTGCCTCGGCCGAGGTTGCTGGATAAGCCGGAAAAGTTTGATGACCCGCCTGATCTGCTGCCATTTGAACTGCTCGTTCCGCCTCTTGTCGAATCCTCTCCTAATCCGCAAAGTTAAAGGCTGCAGCCTCCACCGGCTCATGCCTGTGTGGCCGGTTGCATCGTTGAGCATTGCTTGACATGTCTGCGGATTCCATGTGCCTATTGTAGCTCGGGCTCCGGCTTGGGCGAGGACTTGAATGGATCCTATCTCGACTGTAGGAGTACGCATCCTGTTGTGCCAGAGCTATCTAAAGAAGTTCTCTTACCCTCCGCCGGTGAGTCACCTTCCATCAGGAGAGCCGGCAAATGAGCCGACG
This sequence comes from Triticum urartu, assembly GCF_003073215.2. NCBI lineage: Eukaryota > Viridiplantae > Streptophyta > Magnoliopsida > Poales > Poaceae > Triticum > Triticum urartu. Next base: position 143,631,999 of record NC_053024.1, on the reverse strand, counting down.
CTGCAATGACGTTTTCCAAGGGGTTGGAGAAGTGACCCGGCAGTGTTGGTACGTAATGAGGTGGAGCGGTAATTATACGAGGTGGTTCCATGGCACGCGGCTGAACCGGTGCGCCAGGTGTCGTGATCCGGCGTGCCTCTAGCGGGTCGCTTCCCCTAGCTCCGGGTGTATGGTATAGGTTCCTAGGATCAAGCGTCAGAGGTAGACGTGACTGAGTTTTCTTATGCCTTCTTCTCATGACCTCATTTGACACGTTCAGATCCACCGAGAGCCGGAAGGTCTCTGCTTGAAGCTATTGAGCACGAACGTCCAAAGCCGCCTGCTCTGCTGCCATCCTGACTTCCTCTGCGGTCAGACTTTCCTTAGCTTGCACCATCTCTTCACGTACACATGCCACCTCTGCGTCATGCTGGGCTTTATCCGCCGGCACTACCACGGCAGTCAACAGAGTCATCAGTTTATCCATGAGGTCCATTAGATTCTGAGCCGAGGGGCGCGCGGGGTCTCCTGACCAGGCCGCGGCCGACCCGGTAGCTGTTGCCGCTGCTGCTGTGGAGTTCTGCCCGGGTTGTGTCCCTGCCATGAAGACTCCGGTCCAATTCGGCGGCTCAAGGGGGTCCGGAATACTACTATCATCGGAACAGCCCCCGAGCATGCCATCCTGCAGCTGGTATAAAGAGTTTGTCTCGCCCGTTGATGATGCAGTGTCAGAATAGACGGCCGTCTCACCGCCCTCCACCGATCCTTCAGAGTATTCACCATCGTGGACGCAGCCTACGAAGGCATGCTTCACGACAGATTGAACGCGGGTGGTCCTCGCATGCCGAGCCGTTTCGATGAGGTTGGTGTGGACGTCCGGCTCAGGGCCTGACTCGCCGATCCGGCCGATGAAGACGTGAATTCCGCCGAAGGGGACCCAGTACCCGTACTCAACTGAGCCGACCTCGGGGCCCCAGCCTTCGTCGTCGATGTAGAGCTTTCCGCGACGACTCTTGGTCATCCGACCCACAGCGTATCCCTTGAGCCCTTTGAAGTTGCCCTTCAAGAACTCAAATCCACCGTGCGCTGGCCCCACGGTGGGCGCCAACTGTCGTGGAATTGTCCTGGCAGATGTCCTAGTGAAAGGACTTAGTCCTACGGCCATCGCAACTAGGAAGCGTAAAGGGGTTAATCGGGACAAGGGACACGAGAGGTTTTATACTAGTTCGGCCCCTTACGATGAAGGTAAAAGCCTACGTCTAGTTGTGTTGGTATTGCTGGGGTTTCGATCACCAAGAGGCTTAATTTGCCAGCTTGGTTATCGATCTCTTGTTTCTTGCCCTAAGCCGCCACCGGGTCGTCCCCTTATATACACGGGTTGACGCCTGGTGGCCTATAGAGTCCCGGCCGGCTCATAATCGTGTCCGGCTCGGTGACTTCCTTTACATGCCTTTCTTTACAAGTCTTTCCTTACATACGGTGGTCCAAAATACCAGGCCTTAAGCCGCCTCCAGGCCTTTGGGCCTTCTATAAGATTTGATAAACTATCGTCTGGAATGTTTACTGGGCTTCTTGTGTAACCCGCCATTGGGGCTGACCCGGCCCCTCCTGGGCGGGTCATAACTGATAGCTACGTCCCCAACAATACTCGAGAAAAACACACTTCTTAGACCGAAACTCGAGCTTACGCTTGTTATATGGACGGAGATGAGGCCAGCATGCACACCCAAACACTTTGAAGAACGTGTAGTCTGGGATTTCATTGAGCAAGAGTTCAAGCGGGGTTCGCATTTTCAGAAGTCGTGAGGGAAGTCTATTAATAAGAAAACAAGCTGTGGAGAAAGCATCACTCCAGAACCAAAACGGAACGGATGCATGAGGTACTAAGGTTAGGCCAGTTTCAACAAGGTGATGATGCTTACGTTCGGCAGTCCCATTCTGCTGATGTGTATGAGGACATGACACGCGACACGAAATCCCAAGTTTGTTAAAAAAAACTAGTTGAGGTTGTGGTATTCACCACCCCAGTCGGATTGAACATGGATGATTTTCTGTTTAAGCAGACGCTCAACGTGTGCTTGAAACTAAAGAAAAACATCAAACACATCAGACTTGCGTTTAATAAGACATAGCCAAGTAAACCGACTATAAGCATCAATAAAACTGACATAATAATTGTGACCACTAACGGATGTCTGGGCATGACCACAGACATCAGAGAACACAAGCTCAAGAGGATGTTTCACAACACGACTAGACTCTCAAAACGGAAGTTGGTGACTCTTGCCCTGCTGACAGGCATCACAGACAGTTTCATCAGTTTTATTGGACACAACTAGTATCTCATAACGATGCAACACATGACGAACTATGGGAGCTGCAGGATGACCAAGGTGCACATTCCAGTGAGTGGGCGACACACGGACACCACTGAACGCCTGAGGAGAAGACTGGATGGAGGGTGTGCGCGGCGCATCAAGTGCGTACAAGCCATGGCGAAGACGACCGCTAAGCAGAACGGCCCTCGTGTCTCGATCCTTGATAAAGAAACGAAAAGTGTGAAACTCAGTAAGGACATTATTATCACGTGTAAGTTGAGGAATAGACAACAAACTACGCGTAGCAGAGGGAACACAAAGGACATTGGAAAGATGAAGTTTGCGAAAATTGTGTGCAAGGAGAGAAGCCTGACCAACATGAGAGATGCGCATACCTGCTCCACTGGCAGTGTGAACCTGTTCATGACCACGATATGGCTCCTGAGTACAGAGCTTGCCCATCTCACCGGTGAGGTGGTTAGTAGCTCTGGTGTCCATATACCATGTCGGATCAATGGAGTAGGATGAAGTGCGACCATGATCATGACTCATCACGGCGGCGGCGGCCTGCTTGTCGTTCCCTTTACCATTGTTGCCGAGGCCCAGAAAAACTTGCTTGTAGCGACGATGATAGCGAGAGGCGATGTGGCGCTCAAGGCCACACAACTGGCAGGCATGCGGGGCACCGCAGGAGGAGTAGCAAGCAACCGGACGGTTGCCACCCGTGATGGATGGCGCACTGCCACGCGAGGCCGGTTGTGGAGATGGTGCAGGCTTGCCACCTGAAGATGATGACCGTGGAGGTTTGCCACGAGTGGCGGCATTGGCGGAGGTGAAGCCTGGTGAGACACGACGCGCCTTGATGCACCGTTCGCGGCCAAGGAGTCGGGCATAAAGCTCGGGAGGTGGAAGTGGATCATCACGGCCATGAACGTTCTCAACGAGATTGTCATAATCATCATCAAGCCCATTAGGCACGAAGGTGGTGAACTCCTCGTCCTGCAGAGACTGGCCAATCGAAGCCAGTGTGTCGGCGAGGCCCCTCATCTTGTTGAAGTAGTCTGTAATGGTGAGGTCACCAAGCTTGGTCTCACCTAGCTCAGTGCGGATAGAGTGGGCACGCGCCTGAGACTGAGAGGCGAAGCTGGTGTGAAGGGCCGCCCACGCCTCTCGTGACGTAGCGGTGAAGATGACCAGTGACGAGACGCTCAGGGCGAGCGAGGACTGGATGGCGGAGAGGATGGCTTGATCCTGGGCCACCCATGCATGATACGCAGGGTGCTGATGGGGCGGACACGGGATGGATCCGTCGACGTAGCCCTCCAGGTAGCGACTCGGCAGAAGAGGCAACACCTGGGCATGCGGGGACAAGTAATTGTCTGGCGTGAGTTTCATCGGTAGCAGGTGTGAGAAGTAAAACGGCGACGGCGCTGCGGCCTGATCACCGTGAGCATGCGGCGGTGCATAAAAACCGATCGACGGATGTGCAGCCGGACCCGAGTAGGACGGATAGGTTCCGATAGGGCCAGCCGTCGGGGCACCGTAGGACGCCGCAGTTGGTGGCCCGTACTACAAGGCAGCCGCAGCCACATGGGGCGGCGGTGACGGAGCCGGGTAGGTGTGGGGCGGCGCTGGGTAGATATCCGTCGGGGGCCGCGAGTAGGGTTGCACAGCGACAGCACCATGAGTCGTAGGGATGGGGCGACTGGACGCCGTAGTAGTGCGGGGCTGGAGGCGCACCGGACGGCGGCTCCATCCAGGGCGACGGCGGTGGCGGCCTGCCAGGGGCCGTTGCAGGAGCACCGCACGGGAGGAGATTGCCCGCCGTGATGTTGGGCGGGGCGATGTGATCGCCAGGAGGGCCCCATCCGATCTAGGGGCCAGGAGATGGAGGGGCGCCATGGGCCATCGCAAGGGGGGGGGGGGCGAGGCCAGGAACGGCGACCCAAGGGCCGGCGCAGCGACGGCAGGGGCGGCAACAGAAGTCGGCGCAACGACGGCGGCGGCAGCGGTGGAGGCAGCGGAAGCCATCTTAAACTAAACTGATACCATGTAAAACGTAATATGTTGGGAACCGCATGACACCCTAAACGGGGTGTGGCTCTATCATTATATAGATGTACCCAAGGGGTACAATACAATGTTACAATATATATGTACAGAGGCTACGTATATACGGTCTAGCAGTTATGGGATACCGAAAGACATACGGGTATATAATTTGAAAGGTATCATCTGGACTTACTGTGAGGAGAGCTTTCATGTGCTCTCTTGTGAGATTGTACTCCTGCTGAACAGACAACAGAATATCTACGAAATCACCATTCTTGTGATCAGACGCTGATTTGCGCTTGCTCACACGATCATCGATCACTTTGTCCAGCAGATTGGCCCATCTGTTCCTCACTCTTTCCGCCTTGGCACAAACCGCCCTCTTAAGCACTCCGACCCTACACAATGCTGGGAAGTACTCCTCCAAGTTGAACCCACCTAGAAGCCGTGAGGAGTCCTTGACGAGTTCCCGGAACAACTTGCTTCGCCCATCTTCTAGGAAGAACTTGCCCGACACGATACGGCACGCCATGTCATTCGAGTATGAGTTGAGCAGCTCGCTAATGTCGACTGTACTACCAGCTGTGGCTGCCTCGTTGATCTTGGCCATTGCCATGCTGACCTATGAGATGATAGCATGCGTCTTAAACTACGAGAAGCTAACAGTCATATATGTAATTGTTAATTATCAGATGGAAACATTGAAGTCATTTTTTTCTTTTGCAAGAGGCATGGAACACATGGAAGTCCCTTTTTGACGAGAGACATGGAAGTCATTGTTTTCCTTTGTTTCTTGTCTGATGTACTAGTGTCTTCCAAATGAGTGTGACAATAATGATTGCAACGTCATTGAAAGAAAAGTCTGTCAGAGCGGAGAAAATTGCAACATCATTAAAAATCAGTACCTCCTCTATGGCGGCGATGCGGAAATACTGCATCTTCTTAACGCTGAGCATGTGTGTGGTGACGAGCTTCCTCGCCTGCCGCCAGTACTCGCCGTACGGCGCGAAGGCGATGTCAGATGAGCCATACATGATGATGTCGGGGACGACGGAAGGGGGCCACGACGCCAGGATGTGGACCTTCGTGCGCAGCACTTCCTCGGCGGCGCGTGGCGACGACACTACGTGGGTCGGCAGTGCGCCCAGCCGGAGGTGCAACACGTCCGGACCATGCTTCCTGGCGAGGTCACGGAGGGAGACGTGTGGGAGGGCACCGACGAGGTGTAGGTGCCCGATGATGGGAAGCGCCGGCGGCGAAGGAGGGAGGAGCTGCCCTGTCGATCCTGTCTTTCTGGTGAACCAGTGATGCAGAGACAAGAGGAGGAGGGGGAGCAGGAACAGAAACCATGCCGGCGGGGGCGACTCTAGCATGAGCTCCTGCACGAGGTTTGCCATGCTGAGCTCAGTTGCTCTATCAGGTTTTTCATCACAAGCTCTGTTGCTTTATAAGCATTCAGGCCGGGTAGAAAGGTGAAAAAGCATATGCATACATCGACTCATATCTGCAATGCACTGAAATTGAGCAATATTAGTGCTTGTGTGTCCAAATCAGGTCTAGTCTGTTAGGAACAGCAACTTGTATTATTAGGAGGCCAAAGCCAACATATATACACATACACGAGGATGCGAAAAGGCTATAGGAGTATGCCAAAAGACTGAATGCAAAAGGTCAAAAGGCATCACTAATATAACTCTAACATCCCCCTCAAACTCATGGTGGATCCACAACACTGAGTCTGGAAAGGTGAAATCCATGTTGCGCTCTAGTCTGGACCTTTGTGAAGAAGTCTGCTAGCTGTAACTCAGAAGGCACATACTGAAGAGCAACAACATGATGCTGCACAGCAGCGCGCACATAAAAAGCATCAACGCCAATATGCTTGGTAAGCTCATGCTTCACGGGATCCCGTGCAATACTGATAGCACCTGTACTGTCTGACAAGAGGGTGGTATGTGTTGTAACAGAAACACCAAAATCCTCCAGTAACCATCGTAACCAAGTCACCTCTGCCGTCAGAAGAGACATAGCTCGCAACTCAGCCTCTGCACTCAAACGGGAAACTGCAGTCTGTTTCTTCGTCTTCCAGGTAATGAGAGAACCACCAAGAAAAACACAATAAGCAGAAATTGAACGGAGATCCGTAGGATCACTAGCCCACGTAGCATCTGAATAAGCCTGGAGCTGTAACGAGATGGAGCGGGGAAAAAATAGACGATGAGAGATCGTGACACGAAGATATCGTAGAACACGATGAAGGTGACTATAGTGTACCGAAGTGGGAGAAGAAACAAACTCACTCAAGATGTGGACAGGATAGGAGATATCCGGACGAGTGACGGCGAGATAGACAAGACTCCCAACAAGATGACAATAACATGTCGGATCAGACAAGGGCTCATCCATCAGAAGCGCGGAGGTGAAGATTGAGCTCCATAGGTGTCTCAACAGTGCGCTCATCACTAAGAGCCGCACGAGTAAGAAGATCCTGGATATACTTTTCTTGGGAAATAAAAAAGCCATCAGAGGTGGAGGAAACCTCAATCCCAAGAAAGTAACGAAGAGGACCAAGATCAGACATAAGAAACTGCTCACTGAGACGGGCCTTGACAAAGGCAATGTACTCAGGGTCATCACCAGTGATGATCATGTCATCAACATATAGAAGAAGAAGAGTCCGACCATGAGCTGAAAGGTGGACAAACAACGCCGGATCATGAGCACTCGCTGAAAAACCAGCGGCGGTCACCACAGAGGCAAAACGCTCAAACCAAGCGCGAGGGGCTTGCTTAAGGCCATAAAGGCAGCGACGAAGACGACATACCATGCCATCAGGGACAAAATACCCGGGTGGTGGCTGCATATAAACCTCCTCACGCAACTCACCATTAAGAAAGGCATCCTTAACATCAAGCTGAGAAACAGAACAATGGCGAATAGAGGCCACAACAAGAAGTGTGCGGATAGTGGTCATATGGGCCACGGGAGCAAAAGTCTCATCGTAATCACGACCATGCTCCTGCTGAAAGCCACGAGCCACAAGACGAGCTTTGTAACGCTCAAGAGAACCATCGGAGAGAGTCTTAACTTTGTAGACCCACTTACAAGTGATGGGACGAACACGGGAAGGAAGAGAAACAAGATCCCACATGCCGGTGCACTCAAGAGCAGCAAGCTCCTCTGCCATCGCAAACTGCCATTCAGGATGAACAATAGCATGGCAACAAGAGGTAGGCTCAAGTACAGCCGAAAGACCATATCGACTAGGAGAATAGTGGTCAGGGGGAGGGCGAGGCCGAGCTCGGAGACCATAAGTCAGTTAGGATGAGGAGGACGACGCACCAGAAGTAGATGGCACGTTAGTGGATTTATCCACAACACGTTGACGACGAGTATAATGGAAAGGAAAGGAGGGAAGAGGTGGAATTGTTGGAAATATGCCCTAGAGGCAATAATAAAAGCATTATTATTATATTTCCTTATTCATGATAATTGTCTTTATTCATGCTATAATTGTGTTATCCGGAAATCGTATTACATGTGTGAATAACAGACACCAACATGTCCCTAGTAAGCCTCTAGTTGACTAGCTCGTTGATCAACAGATAGTCATGGTTTCCTGACTATGGACATTGGATGTCATTGATAACGAGATCACATCATTAGGAGAATGATGTGATGGACAAGACCCAATCCTAAACATAGCACAAGATCGTATAGTTCGTTTGCTAGAGTTTTCCAATGTCAAAGTATCTTTTCCTTAGACCATGAGATCGTGTAACTCCCGGATACCGTAGGAGCGCTTTGGGTGTACCAAACGTCACAACGTAACTGGGTGACTATAAAGGTATACTACGGGTATCTCCGAAAGTGTCTGTTGGATTGACATGGATCAAGACTGGGATTTGTCACTCCGTATGACGGAGAGGTATCACTGGGCCCACTCGGTAATGCATCATCATAATGAGCTCAAAGTGACCAAGTGTCTGGTCACGGGATCATGCATTACGGTACGAGTAAAGTGACTTGCCGGTAACGAGATTGAAGGAGGTATTGGGATACCGACGATCGAATCTCGGGCAAGTAACATATCGATTGACAAAGGGAATTGTATACGGGGTTGATCGAATCCTCGACATCGTGGTTCATCCGATGAGATCATCGTGGAGCATGTGGGAGCCAACATGGGTATCCAGATCCCGCTGTTGGTTATTGACCGGAGAGTCGTCTCGGTCATGTCTGTTTGTCTCCCGAACCCGTAGGGTCTACACACTTAAGGTTCGGTGACGCTAGGGTTGTGAAGATATGTATATGCAGTAACCCGAATATTGTTTGGAGTTCCGGATGAGATCCCGGACGTCACGAGGAGTTCCGGAATGGTCCGGAGGTAAAGAATTATATATAGGAAGTGCTGTTTCGGCCATCAGGACAAGTTTCGGGGTCACCGGTATTGTACCGGGACCACCGGAAGGGTCCCGGGGGTCCACCGGGTGGGGCCACCTATCCCAGGCGGCCCCATGGGCTGAAGTGGGAGGGAACCCAGCCCAAAGTGGGCGGGGGAGCCAACCCCCAAGGGCCCATGCGCCTAGGGTTGGGGGGGAACCCTAAGGGGGGCGCCCCCTTGCTTGGGGGGCAAGCCCCCCACCCCTTGGCCGCCGGCCCCCCTAGGAGATCCCATATCCTAGGGCCGGCCACCCCCCTTGGCACCCCTATATATAGTTGAGGAGAGGGGAGGACTTCATACCTGAGCCTTGGTGCCTCCCTCTCTCCCCGTTACGTCTCTCTCTCGTAGTATAGGCGAAGCCCTGCTACTGTGACGCCCTGCATCCACCACCATGCCGTCGTGCTGCTGGATCTTCATCAACCTCTCCTTCCCCCTTGCTGGATCAAGAAGGAGGAGACGTCTCCCGTCCCGTACGTGTGTTGAACGCGGAGGTGCCGTCCGTTCGGCGCTTGGTCATCGGTGATTTGGATCACGTCGTGTTCGACTACATCATCACCGTTCTTTGAACGCTTCCGCATGCGATCTACAAAGGTATGTAGATGCATCTGATGACTCGTTGCTAGATGAACTCCTAGATGGATCTTGGTGAAACGAGTAGGAAATTTTTTTTTTCTGCAACGTTCCCCAATAGTGGTTTCAGAGCCAGGTTTATGCGTAGTTCTTCTTGCGCGAGTAGAACACAATTTGTTGTGGGCGTAGATTTGTCAACTTTCTTGCCGCTACTAGTCTTTTCTTGCTTCAGCGGTATTATGGGATGAAGCGGCCCGGACCAACCTTACACGTACACTTACGTGAGACCGGTTCCACCGACTAACATGCACTAGTTGCATAAGGTGGCTGGCGGGTGTCTGTCTCTCCCACTTTAGTTGGAGCGGATTCGATGAACAGGGTCCTTATGAAGGGTAAATAGAAGTTGACAAATCACGTTGTGGCTTTAACGTAGGTAAGAAGAAGTTCTTGCTAGAACCCTATTTCAGCCACATAAAACTTGCAACAACAATTAGAGGACGTCTAACTTGTTTTTGCAGCAAGTGGTTTGTGATATGATATGGCCAAAGTTGTGATGAATGATGAATGATCTATATGTGATGTATGAGATGTTCATGCTATTGTAATAGGAATCACGACTTGCATGTCGATGAGTATGACAACCGGCAGGAGCCATAGGAGTTGTCTTTATTTTTTGTATGACCTGCGTGTCATTGAGAAACACCATGTAAATTACTTTACTTTATTGCTAAACGCGTTAGCCATAGTAGTAGAAGTAATAGTTGGCGAGCAACTTCATGGAGACACGATGATGGAGATCATGATGATGGAGATCATGGTGTCAAGCCGGTGACAAGATGATCATGGAGCCCCAAGATGGAGATCAAAGGAGCTATGTGATATTGGCCATATCATGTCACGTTTATTATTTGATTGCATGTGATGTTTATCATGTTTTGCATCTTGTTTACTTAGAACGACGGTAGTAAATAAGATGATCCCTCATACTAATTTCAAGAAGTGTTCCCCCTAACTGTGCACCGTTGCGACAGTTCGCTGTTTCAAAACACCACGTGATGATCGGGTGTTTTATTCAGACATTCACATACAACGGGTGTAAGACAGATTTACACATGCAAACACTTAGGTTGACTTGACGAGCCTAGCATGTACAGACATGGCCTCGGAACACAGAAGACTGAAAGGTCGAGCATGAGTCGTATAGAAGATACGATCAACATGAAGATGTTCACCGATGTTGACTAGTCCGTCTCACGTGATGATCGGACATGGCCTAGTTAACTCGGATCATGTAATACTTAGATGACTAGAGGGATGTCTAATCTAAGTGGGAGTTCATTAATAATTTGATTAGATGAACTTAATTATCATGAACTTAGTCTAAAATATTTTACAATATGTCTTGTAGATCAAATGGCCCATGTAGTCCTCAACTTCAACGCGTTCCTAGAGAAAACCAAGCTGAAAGACGATGGCAGCAACTATACGGACTGGGTCCGGAACCTGAGGATCATCCTCATAGCTGCCAAGAAAGATTATGTTCTACAAGCACCGCTAGGTGAAGCTCCCGTCCCACAGAACCAAGACGTTATGAACGCTTGGCAAACACGTGTTGACGACTACTCCCTCGTTCAGTGCGGCATGCTTTACAGCTTAGAGCCGGGGCTCCAAAAACGTTTTGAGAGACATGGAGCATATGAGATGTTCGAAGAGCTGAAAATGGTTTTCCAAGCTCATGCCCGGATCGAGAGATATGAAGTCTCCGATAAGTTCTTCAGATGTAAGATGGAGGAAAATAGTTCTGTCAGTGAGCACATACTCACTATGTCTGGGTTGCATAACCGCTTGTCTTAGCTGGGAGTTAATCTCCCGGATGATGCGGTCATTGACAGAATCCTCCAGTCACTTCCACCAAGCTACAAGATCTTTGTGATGAACTTCAACATGCAGGGGATGCAAAAGACCATTCCTGAGTTGTTCTCAATGCTGAAATCAGCGGAGGTAGAAGTCAAGAAGGAACATCAAGTGTTGATGGTCAATAAAACCACTAAGTTCAAGAAAGGCAAGGGTAAAAAGAACTTCAAGAAGGACGGCAAGGAGGTTGCCGCGCCCGGCAAGCAAGCTGCCGGGAAGAAGCCAAAGAATGGACCCAAGCCCGAGACTGAGTGCTTTTATTGCAAGGGAAGCGGTCACTGGAAGCGGAACTGCCCTAAATACTTAGCAGACAAGAAGGCCGGCAAAACAAAAGGTATATGTGATATACATGTAATTGATGTGTACCTTACTAGTGTCCGTAGTAGCTCCTGGGTATTTGATACCGGTGCAGTTGCTCACATTTGTAACTCAAAGCAGGGGCTGCGGAATAAGCGGAAACTGGCAAAGGACGAGGTGACGATGCGCATCGGGAATGGTTCCAAGGTCAATGTGATCACCGTCGGCACGCTACCTCTATATATACCTTCGGGATTAGTTTTAAACCTTAATAATTGTTATTTAGTGCCAGCTTTGAGCATGAACATTGTATCGGGATCTCATTTAATTCGAGATGGCTACTCATTTAAATCCGAGAATAATGGTTGTTCCATTTATATGAGAGATATGTTTTATGGTCATGCTCCTATGGTGAATGGTTTATTCTTTATGAATCTCGAACGTGATACTACACATATTCATAATGTGAGTACCAAAAGATGTAAGGTTGATAATGATAGTCCCACATACTTGTGGCACTGCCGCCTTGGTCACATAGGTGTCAAACGCATGAAGAAGCTCCATGCAGATGGACTTTTAGAGTCCCTTGATTATGAATCATTTGACACGTGCGAACCATGACTCATGGGTAAGATGACCAAGACTCCGTTCTCAGGAACAATGGAGCGAGCAACCAACTTATTGGAAATCATACATACTGATGTATGCGGTCCAATGAGTGTTGAGGCTCGCGGTGGCTATCGTTATGTTCTCACCCTCACAGATGACTTGAGTAGATATGGGTATATCTACTTAATGAAACACAAGTCTGACACCTTTGAAAAGTTCAAGGAATTTCAGAGTGAGGTTGAAAATCAACGTGACAGGAAAATCATGTTTCTACGATCAGATCGTGGAGGAGAGTACTTGAGTCACGAATTTGGCACACACTTAAGAAAATGTGGAATAGTTTCACAACTCACGCCGCCTGGAACACCTCAGCGTAACGGTGTGTCCGAACGTCGTAATCGCACTCTATTAGATATGGTGTGATCTATGATGTCTCTTACCGATTTACCGCTATCTTTTTGGGGCTATGCTTTAGAGACTGCCGCATTCACTTTAAATAGGGCTCCGTCGAAATCCGTTGAGACGACACCGTATGAATTATGGTTTGGGAAGAAACCTAAGCTGTCATTTCTAAAAGTTTGGGGATGCGATGCTTATGTCAAGAAACTTCAACCTGAAAAGCTCGAACCCAAGTCGGAAAAATGCATCTTCATAGGATACCCAAAAGAAACTATTGGGTACACCTTCTACCTCAGATCAGAAGGCAAGATCTTTGTTGCCAAGAATGGGTCCTTTCTAGAGAAAGAGTTTCTCTCGAAAGAAGTAAGTGGGAGGAAAGTAGAGCTTGATGAAGTATTATCTCTTGAACCGGAAAATGGCGCAACTCAAGAAAATGTTCCTGAGGTGCCTGCACCGACTAGAGAGGAACTTAATGATAATGATCAAGATACTTCTGATCAAGCTCCTACTGAAATTCGAAGGTCCACAAGGACACGTTCCGCACCAGAGTGGTACGGCAACCCTGTCTTGGAAATCATGTTGTTAGACAACGGTGAACCTTCGAACTATGAAGAAGCGATGGCGGGCCCGGATTCCGACAAATGGCTAGAAGCCATGAAATCCGAGATAGGATCCATGTATGAAAATGAAGTATGGACTTTGACTGACTTGCCCATTGAACGGCGAGCCATAGAAAATAAATGGATCTTTAAGAAGAAGACAGACGTGGATGGTAATGTAACCATCTATAAAGCTCGACTTGTCGCTAAGGGTTATCGACAAGTTCAAGGGGTTGACTACGATGAGACTTTCTCACCGGTAGCGAAGCTAAAGTCCGTCCGAATCATGTTAGCAATTGCCGCGTTCTACGATTATGAAATATGGCAAATGGACGTCAAAACGGCATTCCTTAATGGTTTCCTTAAGGAAGAATTGTATATGATGCAGCCGGAAGGTTTTGTCGATCCTAAGAATGCTGACAAGGTGTGCAAGCTCCAACGCTCGATTTATGGGCTGGTGCAAGCATCTCGGAGTTGGACCATTCGCTTTGATGAGATGATCAAAGCGTTTGGGTTTACGCAGACTTATGGAGAAGCCTGCGTTTACAAGAAAGTGAGTGGGAGCTCTGTAGCATTTCTCATATTATATGTAGATGATATACTATTGATGGGAAATGATATAGAACTCTTGGACAGCATCAAGGCCTACTTGAATAAGAGTTTTTCAATGAAGGACCTTGGAGAAGCTGCTTATATATTAGGCATCAAAATCTATAGAGATAGATCGAGACGCCTCATAGGTCTTTCACAAAGCACATACCTTGATAAGATATTGAAGAAGTTCAATATGGAACAATCTAAGAAGGGGTTCTTGCCTGTGTTACAAGGTATGAAATTGAGCTCAGCTCAATGTCCGACCACGGCAGAAGATATAGAAGAGATGAGCGTCATCCCCTGTGCATCAGCCATAGGTTCTATTATGTATGCCATGCTGTGTACCAGACCTGATGTGAACCTTGCCGTAAGTTTGGTAGGAAGGTACCAAAGTAATCCCGGCAAGGAACACTGGACAGCGGTCAAGAATATCCTGAAGTACCTGAAAAGGACTAAGGAAATGTTTCTCGTTTATGGAGGTGACGAAGAGCTCGTCGTAAAGGGTTACGTCGACGCTAGCTTCGACACAGATCTGGATGACTCTAAGTCACAAACCGGATACATGTATATTTTGAATGGTGGGGCAGTAAGCTGGTGCAGTTGCAAGCAGAGCGTCGTGGCGGGATCTACATGTGAAGCGGAGTACATGGCAGCCTCGGAGGCAGCACATGAAGCAATATGGGTGAAGGAGTTCATCACCGACCTAGGAGTCATACCCAATGCGTCGGGGCCAATCAAACTCTTCTGTGACAAGACTAGAGCTATTGCACTTGCCAAGGAGCCCAGGTTTCACAAGAAGACAAGGCACATCAAGCGTCGCTTCAACTCCATTCGTGAAAATGTTCAAGATGGAGACATAGATATTTGTAAAGTACATACGGACCTGAATGTAGCAGATCCGTTGACTAAACCTCTCCCTAGAGCAAAACATGATCAACACCAGAATTCCATGGGTGTTCGATTCATCACAATGTAACTAGATTATTGACTCTAGTGCAAGTGGGAGACTGTTGGAAATATGCCCTAGAGGCAATAATAAAAGCATTATTATTATATTTCCTTATTCATGATAATTGTCTTTATTCATGCTATAATTGTGTTATCCGGAAATCGTATTACATGTGTGAATAACAGACACCAACATGTCCCTAGTAAGCCTCTAGTTGACTAGCTCGTTGATCAACAGATAGTCATGGTTTCCTGACTATGGACATTGGATGTCATTGATAACGAGATCACATCATTAGGAGAATGATGTGATGGACAAGACCCAATCCTAAACATAGCACAAGATCGTATAGTTCGTTTGCTAGAGTTTTCCAATGTCAAAGTATCTTTTCCTTAGACCATGAGATCGTGTAACTCCCGGATACCGTAGGAGCGCTTTGGGTGTACCAAACGTCACAACGTAACTGGGTGACTATAAAGGTATACTACGGGTATCTCCGAAACTGTCTGTTGGGTTGACATGGATCAAGACTGGGATTTGTCACTCCGTATGACAGAGAGGTATCACTGGGCCCACTCGGTAATGCATCATCATAATGAGCTCAAAGTGACCAAGTGTCTGGTCACGGGATCATGCATTACGGTACGAGTAAAGTGACTTGCCGGTAACGAGATTGAACGAGGTATTGGGATACCGACGATCGAATCTCGGGCAAGTAACATATCGATTGACAAAGGGAATTGTATACGGGGTTGATTGAATCCTCGACATCGTGGTTCATCCGATGAGATCATCGTGGAGCATGTGGGAGCCAACATGGGTATCCAGATCCCGCTGTTGGTTATTGACCGGAGAGTCGTCTCGGTCATGTCTGTTTGTCTCCCGAACCCGTAGGGTCTACACACTTAAGGTTCGGTGACGCTAGGGTTGTGAAGATATGTATATGCAGTAACCCAAATATTGTTCGGAGTCCCGGATGAGATCCCGGACGTCACGAGGAGTTCCGGAATGGTCCGGAGGTAAAGAATTATGTATAGGAAGTGCTGTTTCGGCCATCGGGACAAGTTTCGGGGTCACCGGTATTGTACCGGGACCACCGGAAGGGTCCCGGGGGTCCACCGGGTGGGGCCACCTATCCCGTGGGGCCCCATGGGCTGAAGTGGGAGGGAACCCAGCCCAAAGTGGGCTGGGGCGCCAACCCCCCAAGGGCCCATGCGCCTAGGGTTGGGGGGGAACCCTAAGGGGGGCGCCCCCTTGCTTGGGGGGCAAGCCCCCCACCCCTTGGCCGCCGCCCCCCTAGGAGATCCCATCTCCTAGGGCCGGCCACCCCCCTTGGCACCCCTATATATAGTTGAGGAGAGGGGAGGACTTCATACCTGAGCCTTGGCGCCTCCCTCTCTTCCCGTTACGTCTCTCTCTCGTAGTATAGGCGAAGCCCTGCTACTGTGACACCCTGCATCCACCACCACGCCGTCGTGCTGCTGGATCTTCATCAACCTCTCCATCCCCCTTGCTGGATCAAGAAGGAGGAGACGTCTCCCGTCCCGTACGTGTGTTGAACGCGGAGGTGCCGTCCGTTCGGCGCTTGGTCATCGGTGATTTGGATCACGTCGTGTTCGACTACATCATCACCGTTCTTTGAACGCTTCCGCACGCGATCTACAAAGGTATGTAGATGCATCTGATGACTCGTTGCTAGATGAACTCCTAGATGGATCTTGGTGAAACGAGTAGGAAAATTTTTGTTTTCTGCAACGTTCCCCAACAGGAATCACTAGAGGTGGAGACCGAGAATGTGTCGGTGATGAAGGTGGAGAAGTGGAAGGTATCGGTGATTAAGATGGAGAAGGGGAAGGTATCGGTGATGAAGGTGGAGAGTCATGCGATGAGGGAGGAGAAGACACCGTAGGAGAGGACGGCGTTTGATCTGCAATAGCAGGACGAGGAATAGGAATACTGGGCACAGAGGGAGGTGTATCTGGAAACATAAGAAAAGAGATGTCCTCCGCTGAAAAACTTGAGGAGGATGGACATGGGTAGAAGGGGCGAGACTCATCAAAAGTCACATCTCGGAAAATACGCATCCGGCGACCGACAGGATCCCTACACCGATAGCCCTTATGCTCATCACTATATCCTAGAAAGGCACACTAAACAGACTGAGCGGTCAGTTTGGTGCGTTCATGAGGGGCAAGCAAAACATAGCAAACGCAACCAAACAAACGTACACGCCGTATCAGGAGGATGACCAGAAAGACACTCGAGAGGAATACCACCTTGTAGAGCTGTAGAAGGCTGAATGTTGATCAGATAGGTGGAAGTGGTAACAGCCTCAGCCCAAAAGTGAGGAGGAAAAGAGGCAGCGATCATCATCGCACGCGCCGTCTCAAGAAGGTGACGATGCTTGCGCTCAGCCACACCATTCTAAGCATGAGCACCAGGGCAAGAGAACTGAGTAAGAGTACCCTGCTCAGCAAGAAATCCTCGTAGTGCATGAGAGATATACTCACCAGCTGAATCTGTGCGAAAAATACGAATAGGAGTGGAAAACAGGGTGTGAACCATGGCAGCAAATTTTTTGTATATAGATAAGACCTCACTACGAGAATCCATGAAATAGATCCAAGTGTACCGAGAAAAATCATCTATAAAGATAATTGTGACGCCCCCGATTCAATCGTACACTAATCATACCCGCACACGTGTACGATCAAGATCAGGGACTCACGGGAAGATAGCACAACACAACTCTACAAATAAAATAAGTCATACAAGCATCATATTACAAGCCAAGGGCCTCGAGGGCTCGAATACAATAGCTCGATCATAGACAAGTCAGCGGAAGCAACATTATCTAAGTACAGACATAAGTTAAACAAGTTTGCCTTAAGAAGGCTAGCACAAACTGGGATACAGATCGAAAGAGGCACAGGCCTCCTGCCTGAGATCCTCCTAAACTACTCCTGGTCATCGTCAGCGGGCTGCACGTAGTAGTAGGCACCTCCCGAGTAGTAGTAGTCGTCGTTGACGGTGGCGTCTGGCTCCTGGGCTCCAACGTCTGGTCGCAGCAATCGAGTATAGAAAGGGGGAAAAGAGGGAGCAAAGCAACAGTGAGTACTCATCCAAAGTACTCGCAAGCAAGGAGCTACCCTACAAAAGTATGCATTGGTATCAAATGGAATAAGGGTATCATATGTGGACTGAACTGCAGAAAACCGGAATAAGAGGGGGATAGCTAATCCTGTTGAAGACTACGCTTCTGGTAACCTCCATCTTGCAGTAGCAGAAGAGAGTAGATGGTAAGTTCACCGAGTAGCATCGCATAGCATAAACCTAACTGATGATCCTCTCCTCGTCGCCCTATGAGAGAGCGATCACCGGTTGTATCTGGCACTTGGAAGGGTCTGTTTTATTAAGTATCCGGTTTTGGTTGTCATAAGGTCAAGGTACAACTCCAAGTCGTCCTGTTACCGAAGATCACGGCTATTTGAATAGATAAACTTCCATCCAGCGGTGCACCACATTTCCCAACACGCTCGATCCCCTTTGTCCGGACACACTTTTCTGGGTTATGCCCGGCCTTGGAAGATCAACACGTCGCAGCCCTACCTAGGCACAACAGAGGGGTCAGCATGCCGGTCTAAATCCTATGCGCGCAGGGGTCTGGGCCCATTGCCCATTGCACACCTGCATGTTACGTGGGCGGCCGGAGAGTAGACCTAGCAACCTCCATTACAAAGGAAGTTGCGTTACGCGGTCCAACCCGGCGCGCGCCGCTCAGTGGCTGACGTCAGGAAGGCTTCAGCTGATACCATGACGTCAAGTGCCCATAACTGTCCCCGCGTAGATGGTTAGTGCGTATAGGCCAGTGGCCAGACTCAGATCAAATACCAAGATCTCGTTAAACCTGTTATCTTGAAATAACCGCGAATGCCGACCAGGGCCAGGCCCACCTCTCTCCTAGGTGGTCTCAACCTGCCCTGTCGCTTCGCCACAAAGATCCACACAGAGGGCCGTTGGGACAAAGGTCCTTTCAGCCCCCAATCCGTGAATCACTCGCGGGTGCTCCACGAGCCGACCCGACTTTAGTCACCACATGTATCATGTATAAAGTATATAGTATATACCCGTGATCACCTCCCGAGTGATCAGGACCCGATAGTATAGCATGGCAGACGAAAAACTAGGTAGGGCCACTAATGATAAAGTAGCATCCTATACTAAGCATTAGGATTGCAGGTAAAGGTAACAACAGTAGTAGCAAGGACAGGCTATGCATCAGGATAGGATAAACAGAAAGCAGTAACATGCTACACTACTCTAATGCAAGCAGTATAGAGAAGAGTAGGCAATATCTGGTGATCAAGGGGGGGGGGCTTGCCTGGTTGCTCTGGCAAGAGAGAGGGGTCGTCAACACCGTAGTCGTACTGGGTAGCAGTGGCGTCGGTCTCGGTGTCTAGCGAGAGAAGAGGGGGAAGAAACAATAAATATAATGCAAACAAAAGCATGACGATGCATGACATGACAAAGCGTGATGCTAGGTGTGCCCTAACGCGGTACGAGGTGGTACCGGTGAAGGGGGGAAACATCCGGGAAAGTATTCCCGGTGTTTTGCGTTTTCGGATAAATAAACCGGAGGGGGAAAGTTGCGTGTTTGCTATGCTAGGGATGCATGGCGGACGAATGGTCTGCGTATCCGGATTCGTCTCGTCGTTCTGAGCAACTTTCATGTTGAAAATAATTTAATCCGAGTTACGGATTAAAAGATATGATTTTCTAAAGCTTTTATTAATTTCTGGAATTTAATTAATTATTTAATTTAATTCGAAATAGGATTTATGACATCAGCATGATGTCATGCTGACGTCAGCAGTCAACAAGGGTTGACTCGGTCAAACTGGCGCGTGGGTCCAATGGGACCCACCTGTCATACTCTGTTAGGTTAATTAGGCTTTAGTTAATTGATTAGGTTAATCTAATCAGGATTAATTAGTTTAATTAATTCTTTAATTGATTAATTAAGTTAATTAATTATTTAATTAACTAATTAATTTTTTTTTTTACATTCTCCTTTTTTTTAAACATTCTGGGGCGTGGGGGCCTCGTGACATAGGCCCAAGCGTTGGTTCGGGCGAGGCCATTGGCATGGCCGTCGGCGCCCATGACGCCGGCCAGGGGAAGCGGCGAAGGTGTGGAACTGGAGCGGGAGGCCGGCGCAGATGGCCGCGGTGGCCGGCGGGGTCGCCGCGGGCGGTCTCGAGTAGATTCGGTGAGCGGGGCGACGTGCGCGCGCGAGGAGCCGCAGCGGGCAACTGGAAGCGAGGCAGAGGCAAGCGACAGGTCCAGCGAACTGCAGCGGGACGGCGCGGGGCGGTGGTGGTCGCGAGCGGGCGACATGGGGAACTGGGCGGCGCGCTGGCCGTGGCCGGAATAGGCGCTGACTGGTCGGAGCAATGGCGGCCAGTGGCGTGGACGGGTAGGTTCGGGGTGGCCACGGCAGCAGCAGGAGCGGATGCGCGCGGGCAGGCAGCGGGCGAGGCGACGGTGGTGACGGCAGCGCGCAACACGGCAGAGCAGCAGAGCGGAGTAGGAGAGGAGCGGCAGCAAGCACGGCGTACGGCGCGGCACGGGCGCGTGCGGGGGCGTGCAAGGGAGCGCGAGGCAGCGCGAGCAGCAGTAGGGCGAGGCCGTGGCCACGATGGGAGCAACGGCGAGTGGCTTCGACAGTGTCCATGGGCAGCAGCCGCAGCTGTTGCAGCGAGGCAAGGCGAAGAGTGTCGCGTCGGTGTACACGGGGAAAGAAGGAGGGGGGCTCACGGGGTGTTGTAGGGGCGGGGCAGTGGGGGTCGTGGAGGAGGACGGAGACGCCGAGCGTAGGGGAGGCAGGCCGGCGAGGAGGTCCGGCGATGATGGACGGCGACGGGCGATCCGGGCGGCGGCGTTGACGGTCTCCTCCCTCGATCCCGATCCAATCGGGGGAGAGGGGGGAAGATATTTTGGTGGGAGTGGGGGGTGTCGGTGGTTGACTGGGAGGGGAGTGGGGGTTAAGGATTGCGGGTGGGCCGGCCAGGTGGGTCATGGCCCAGTTGGGCAGGTGGCCTGCTGGGCCGAAGCCCAGTGAGGGGGTTTGCCTTTTACTTTTCTTTGTTTTCGGTTTTGTATTTTCTTTTTCATTTATTTAACTTTCTGTTTTCTATTTAGTCCCAGCTATCAAATAAATTTTTTTGAATACAAAACTTGCCACATAAATATTGGGTCATATAATGGAGCTACACGCAAAGTTTCAAAACATTTTGAAAAGGATAAATATTTGTTTATTTTTAAATGGTTAATTTAAATGTTGTTTGCTCCTATTTTAAATATCGTAGAGGCATATTAATATTCCCAATAATGTTGCTTGATGTTTGTTAATTGGTTAGTGAATACTTACAACCTTTTGAACATTTTTAATTCATTGTTTTATGAAATTATAATTTGACTTGTTATTTGAATATGAATTTGATCTCAGTTTGAAACAAGTGAGGTTGATCAAAAGTTTAATTATGATGACCTGGCATGATTAGCAAGGGTTTACTGTAGCTTAATTACCCGGGTGTCACAATAATATAGTAGCAATGACCCCCTTTCGAAGAGAAGAGAGCCGGACCCCAAACATCAGAGTGAATGATATCAAAAGGACGCTCGGACACTAACTCACTATGAGGGTAGGGCAGCTGAATCTGATTACCAAGTCTACAACCCAAACAATCCAACGAAGCATTACCGGAGATAGACCCCAGAACACCGCGATGAACCAAACACGAGAGACGAGAACCACATAAATGGCCAAGACGATGATGCCATTGCTGAAAAGAGCTGGTAGGTGCAGCTACAGGGCTGCGAGACTGGCGGCACTGGCAACGGAAGGAAGACGAAGCCAGTCAAGCTCCCATAGACCATCAGAGCGTCGAGGGCCAGCACCAAGAAGAGCACCCGTGCGGCGATCTTGAACAGAACACGAATCAAAGTCGAGAATGACCCTACAACTAAAGTCAACAATCTGACCACCAGATATGAGTTGCATGGTAAGTCGAGGAACATGAGAGATAGAGGGAACATGAAATGAAGAAGTGCAAAGAGTGCCTCGACTAGCTACAGGGAGGGGAGTGCCATCAGCCGTAAGAACACGAACAGGAGACTCGACAGGTCGAATAGAGGTCAAAGTGGAAGAATCATACGTCATATGAAAAGATGCTCCAGTATCAAGAATCCATGGGGATATACCTGAATGCCAGAAGAGTTAGTCACAGAACCTGCAGAA
The DNA here is from genome assembly GCF_003073215.2 of Triticum urartu. Classification (NCBI taxonomy): domain Eukaryota; kingdom Viridiplantae; phylum Streptophyta; class Magnoliopsida; order Poales; family Poaceae; genus Triticum; species Triticum urartu. The sequence goes on along the minus strand of NC_053024.1, from coordinate 143,609,975 downwards.
ACTGTCGGTGAAGAGTCCCAAGCATCAAGCAGGCATCGCAACTGTGCAATCTCATGCGCAGACAGGGACACGACAGAAGCTTCGGTAGAAGAGATGGACTTCAAACATCTGACGAAGATGAGCAGTCGCCACCACCCATGGAAGCCGGATGTAGAGTTAACCGAGAGTAGCGAGTCAACGTAGAGCCACATGTGGAAGCCACATGGGGAGTCAACGTAGATCGGTCGCAGTGCGTGCGCGGAAGCCACGAGAGGAGTCGGCATAGAGTGATCACCGCCGCGCGCGAAAACCGTGAGAGGAGTCGGTGTAGAGCAGGCACCAACCTCGTGGGCGAAATCAGCGAGAAGAGTCGATGAGTAAAGACCATCACAGCCTGCTGAAGATACCATAGAGGACAGCATCACACACGGACGAGCACCAAGCACCGAACAACGGTGCAAGTGCGAGACAAGATCAATATATGGAACACCGTCGGGAGTCTGTAGGCAGCGACAGAAATGCAGGCGTGTCGTAAACGCCATAACAGTTTGTTTGTTTTTCTCTCTTTTTTTGCACTATGGGACAACCAACAGAATCAGCCCAAAAGGCAGACGTGCACCCAGCGTGCAATCAGTCCAAAAGGCACTCACACGCGAGGCAAGCACCAGCGCCCGAAACCAGAAGAAGCAGCGGCGGAAATGGCGCTCGATCTAGAGGACGAGCACGAAGAGCGCCCCGATCGAGAGCGCCGAATCGGGAGATGGGCGTCCCGAACTGGACGTCGGACCGGGTCCAGTTCCCCTCGTCTTCTCTCCATCCAGAGGAAAGGTTCGATGGCGGCGGCGGGTGGAGAAGTCGCAGGGCCGCGGCCGCGAGGAGGCGGCGGCCGGCTGAGAAGTCCGAGGCCGCGAGCTGGGAGGAGGCGGCGGCCGGCAGACGTGCGACCAAGGCAGACTCAATCTAGAGAAGGAGAACGGCGGCGGCTCGAGCCGCTCCTTAGAAGGCGGCAGAGGTGTTAGAATAAATTCGAGGCATACCGTTGATCATCCAAGGTCAAGCAATCACACAAGAATGACACCTAGATTTGTTAACGAGGTTCACCGATATGGCTACATCTCCGAGGCCTGACTATGGGCGCTCCTCCCCATTGACACCGTCACAATACCGCACCCGGTCGCCCTGGACACCGGCACATGCCGCCGGCTTCCCCTGCGCTCCGGTGCTATTATGTTGGCATAGGTTACATCGTGTGTCCACCCCTGATATATATAAGAGGCATAGGATACAAGTGTCCTACTAGGACACGACTCCATATCTTATCTGAACACAATACTACTCAGAGTCCAACTGTAACCTACGTTGTACACTATATTCGACACAACTCTAACAAACTCCACCTTGTCGAATATTCTCCACCACCCTAAATTTGTCCATGTGTCAAACTTCCATGTACATTGGACTTGAGCTTATATCGTGAGTAACGCTGCTACTCCAAAGACTCCATATGACTCCACCTGCAACTTGTAGTCCCTTCTTTTGTTGACCACAGTCAACGCTCAAGCAAAATTAAGTTCCTCATTACTCTAGTTTGTGCTCCCAACTTCCAGAGCATCAGTCCAACGTCATCACAAACTGATCACTGACCCGCGCGAAAGTGAATAACTCACATATTGGGTGTCACACGTAAGAGTTACCTGAACTCAACATCACCGCTCCTTTCCTGACCGCCTGTCTGAAACTTGAAGGAATTTCACCGTTACTTGTAGTCATCCCGAGTAAAATTCGCAGTTGTCTCACCACATGTATGACCACCAGAGCCCTGTCCCGTCTCCCTGCCTCGTGCGTACCGCACGCCTCACCGCTATTAATGCGTCAAGCCTCCGTTGTCCCAGTAGTCTCAAGGATCACGAACCCACACCACTCAACCCCCACTGCAGAGTACCACCGATCATCACCGACCGATGACGAGTTTCATGCTTCCATCAGAACACTGGGCTCTAGTCCAAACTACGTGTCACTCCCTTTTCCCGCCACTGAATAGGCTTCGACTCTCGTGCACTTACGCCGTAGCCCCTCAATCAACACAGAGTGAAGTCTTCCGTCAGACTTCAACTCCACCTTCAACATGACTCCATGGTAGATGATCAGTCCACCCCTGCGCCTCATCGACTTCAAGCTCCATGTATACACCACCTTAAATCAATCCAGCGCCATAGTCTTGTCGAAGCCACACAAACCCTCGGGGCCTGCATCACGTGTTTCCACGCCCAGAAGTCGGTTACCATCACCATCACGCTCCTATGGAGGCTTCGCCGATCTCACCACCGTCTTCTGTACCAACCGACTTGTGTCGATCCGTCAGACTGTCCAGTCCGACCCAGCCGAACTTGTTTGACTGCAACGACACGCTTCAAGGCTCCCAAATCATCTTCCTTCAATTTCTATTCATCACATGATAATTTCATCTTAGCTGATATGACTTCCTGCAATACCTTCAAGCATCCTTGTTGTATCAACTGAACTTTTCACGATGCAATAGTACATGAAGCAAACCGTTGTCACCTTCCGGTGCGGAAAGAAATTTAACCAAACAGTTTTGGCTTCACGTGGTGTAGCTCCAAGGCTCAACTCCCAATCTCCACTACTACTAAAAAAGCAAACTTAAGTTACCCCATAGCCACACCAATAAATGTACACGGGATTACCAGGAACGTCCGATCAACCCACCTAAATCACATCTAACAATCCAAATTACATCAAGAGGTCTGCCTTATAAACCAATGCGCCAAATTGAATGTTCTGCCGGCAGACTACCCGTATGTCCTGCCCGATGGCCAAACCTTGATCACCTCCACCGAATCTCCGCTAATTGTGCCACTGCCACACCGAGAATTCCTCTCTCTCCCTCCCGGTTTCACCTCTGGTCTCTCTCTCTCTTCCCCAAACGCGCAACAGCGCTAGGGATTTGCGTAGATCATGGAGGGCGGCGTAGGAACTGTCGAATCCTGCGACCCACGGAATCCTTCTTCCTCTCCTTCCCTTCTCCATACCCAACAAGGCGATTGGGCGGACCGGCAACTGGCGGGGCAACGGAAAAGGGTGGGGGACGCCGTGACGAGATGAGGGAATGAGGCGGAGAAACCGAGCGGACGAGCAACCGGACAGGCGCAGGTACATCCACACAGGTGATCGATTAATGGATCGATCGTTTTTTTAACAGGCGCACGTACATGGAAAAGGGATCGATTAATCGATCGAACCAATAGCTGCTAGGCAGGCGTGGATGCACGGTGTGCTGGCCGGTGTCCAGATCCATTAATTACGGGTGCCCAGCCCAAAAATCTGTACTATGTATAAGCACGAAATTTACCTGGTGCGTCTGCCCCTGTGTCTACTAAGTACAGACGGTGTACTGTTCTATCCTAGCTTGTTCTGTTTTTTTTTCAACCATTTTTTGTTGTGTATTCCTTGTTAGTAAATGCCTCAATCTTTATTATCTAGGGCTAGGCACCATGTATTTGGTAGTACAATGAGTTCATGTGAAATCCTCCAAAATTTTGTTATCTCGATTTCTTCTCCAGTTCGGCGGGAGCAGAGTAGGAAATCATGGAGGTGACAGACGCAATGACTTAGCACAACGGATGGTTGGCCCCAAGTTTCTACAACTGAGTTCGAGTTTTCTGTGTGTGGGTAATAAGTACAATACTTGTACTGTTTTATCCTTGTACTATTCTCTTCACCCATTGATTGTTGTATACCCAATCTTTATTAACTAGGCAGCACGTATTTCGTACACAACCAGTTGATATGAATTATGTCCAATATTTTGTTATCTAGGTCTAGGTAGTCAAAACATCTTCAGTCCGCTTACTAAAATTCTTCTGTTTTTGTTGCTGCAATGACGAAAAAACTGTTGTGCCAATGGAGAACTTGGATCAATTGATAATATACCAATCTTGGGTGCTAGACATCTATTTCATATCAATGTTTGCTACTGACATATGGTAGTTGTGTTAGTTAATGTTTCTTGCTCCATGTTGTTTCTTCTTCTGAAAAATCAAGAGTAATCTATCATATCATTCACAATCTTGCAAATGTCTTTTTTTCACAAAAGCTATTTTCTGTCTTTCAGTGCCGGTTAATTTTTTTATCCATTTATGTATTTCTAATACCAAGGAAGAGGTTTTCTACAGAAGCTATTTTCGGTCTTTCAGTGCGCAAATTTGAAGAATATACATGCATTTGTATGTCAAGATATGTTGATTGTTGCAACCAGAAACCATTTACTACTTTGCTAACCCATGTCTCACTCCCAAGTATTTTTTTTATTTCAGCTCGAGCTTCCTTCTGTAGACTTGGCGGTAAACCGAGTGGTAGTCTTACTATCTTAATACTCAACTGCCTACTATGCATGAGAACTGTATTTCTGATTTTATGAGAACTATGGAGCTATGATCTAAAAATCCTATGGAGTTATGATCTAAACAAGAACTATGGAGTTGTGTGCAAAGAAAGAGAAGGACATAATGTTTCTCAATTTTCTCTTTGTATCAGTATATGTTTCACATTATATCATAGGCACAATTAGTTGAGCTCTCAAGCAGAACTACACTTACAATGCCTTCTGAGAATTTTGTAGAAGGAAATATTTCGCCCATGAAAACCTGACACTAAGTAGCCATGGTGTTTGCAGTTTATCATGGTAGGGTGAAACCCTGTTTTTTCTTTCCTAAGTAGATATAGTTATGTTTTGATATGGTATAATAAATATCTTTTCTAAAATTTGAAAATACATATCATTTACAAAACTAAATACCAAGAAACTAGATGGAAATTAATTGTGAAATAGCGCTACTAATTTCCTGGTGTAATCTAAAGAAGAATAACAGAACAATTGCTTTTTGATCAAGCAATTAGGCAACAGCAGTGCCAAGGTTCAGTTCAGCAAGGAGACCAACTGCCCCTACATTGTCCATTCCTACAACACCCTGGCCTGTCAAACGAGAAGACTCGATGCAGCCAGCTACGACTATGGCCCACTCGACAACCAAGCCAGACAACACGCAAAACAAGCCAAGAACATGCAGATGAAGTAAGCACTAAGTTGGTGACTTGGTGTAAGAGTATGGACTTGAATACGATGAATGATGTGCTCGCCGGACAGACACATGTTTTGTCTATATATTTACCCATGACTATGTTTTCAGAATTGGTTAAAAACACACACACACCCTCAGTTCTAGAAACTTAGCGATTTTGTTTTCCATTTATGCTGGTATTCGATATACTTATCAAAGTTTAAAGAGAGCAATCTTAAAAAATCAACCTATTTTGTGTGAGAACTTCTTAAATATATTGGGCAAAAAATATATTTGGTCTTCCTTCGGCTGTATTGCAACACTTCAGTTTCTGCCTCTTATGTTTGATTTAATGTATACATCGATTTTTTTCATGGTTATGCCTTATTTTTGGAATCTTCACAATACAAATTTAAAATTTATAATCACATAAATTTTCTGTGTATTGGTGGAGACGTCCGTTGCACGTACATGCTTACTAGTGCTAATTAGTAGTTTTTGCTTTGTCCTGCCTCTGCCTTCCAATGGACGCACATCAATCAATGGGTTTATTTCCTTCGGCCAAATCGATCCACTAGTAGAAAATGGGGCAAAGGTCCAGGCCGGGTCAGCCCATTAGTCCCGGTTCAGTCACGAACCGGGATTAATGTAAGCATTGGTCCCGGTTCGTGCGGCTAAGCCATTAGTCCCAGTTCACCTGAGCCCTTTAGTCCCGGTTTGAGTCACGAACCGGGACTAAAGGGTGCAATGCCCTTTAGTCGCGGTTTGTGCGGTCCCATTTTCAAACTCTACCCCCCCCCCCCCCCCCC